>NW_027104817.1:0-4232 GCF_000696795.3 Halyomorpha halys | reverse complement strand
TGTATATGAAACATACTACATATTTACTTATTGTATTATTTTGTACAGTTGTAAATTACAATAAATAAATAATTAAAAAAAAAAAAAAAAAATTGGATTATTTTTTTTATCAAGTCACAATTTTGGTTTTATAGGAACCAATAACCTGAAAAACTAGTTGAGTTAGGTAATTACAAATTTAATTAAAATAAACCATACTATATTTCTAAGATGCTTCAAATTTAAATTGTTTCTTAGGCAAAATTTATGGTTTTATCTATTATTTATAAATCAGACTTTACGTGAATGTTTTTCTCTGCCACTCTGAAGAACTGAAGTGAATTCTCGTTGAGAAAAGCTTCTTAATTTAATTAGCATTAATTTCTTATGAATAAAGTTGAGGCGTTTTATGGGATTGGTATAGTTCTAAATCCCAAAATGTGTGGTGTAGAATTACGTTTTTTATGTTGGTATTTTTTTTTAGTATTGTATATTATCAACATGATATATACTTATTACATTTAATCAAGAGTATTTTGTCACAAAAGTGGTACTATCTGTTAGATAAGGATTGAAGCTATCGATTGTTAATCATATATTTTTTTTTGATAATTGATTTTGAATAATATGAAAACGCTGGGGCCTTCATTCTCTTTTTATTTTATTAGATTCCTTTTTTTATTTTAATGAATTCAACCGTTATTTTTACCATAGATCGACTGAGCTGTTTGTTCAGGTTTTGCATAGTGATCTTCAATTGAGGAAAAATTCATTTTATGAAAAGAACCTTTTATCAACACACTATTCGTACTTACATCTGCCGAAAAAAAATCAGAAATATTAACTTCACAATTAATTGTGCCAAACCGGTAAAATGTACAATAATGTTAATAATCATGAAGTATGAACGAGTTGAACTAAATTGTTCATGGAGTATTGAAGGGGAAATGTCATAAAAACGATATTGGTTTCGCATATGCAAATATAATATATTCCGTTTACTGATTTTCGTAAATTATGTAACTAATTGCACAACTACTCTTATTTTGGTCAATATTGGAATGTCATAATGTATTTCCTAGCAACTGTATCCTAGATATTCAAACGTAATAATGGTTTTATGTTTTCAATTATACTATACTTTACCTAACTGTAAATCTTCTAATTACTGTTTTACTGATTTGAACTATGTAATTAAAGATCCTCCGTTGATTGCTGGGTGCCATTAGCTGAGGCCTCGTAACTAAGAACTACGAAGTTCTTCCTAGAAGACTATCAAAAAAGAATATAGAAAATAGTTTCCTAATTCCTTCAGTTATGACGATTGATGACTCCTCGGCAGGAAGGTTTCATCAAGCTAAGTGCCTTCCTAGAACCGGAGGGCTGTGGATGACCATCTTTCTCTATGACTATCTTTGACAATGACGTTTGCGTTTGACAAGTAACTGCGAATTGTCTATTATCTTTACGATCCAGCTGGAGGAATACAAAAGTCTACTTAAGTAAGAATAAGTATTCTTTCTAACTTCGTGGATTGGATCGCAATGTGATGGTTCCTTGAAATACTAAACATTATTCGTCAACTATTTTCGCTAAAGGAAACATTTATATCTTCTGAGAATATCTAACTAAGAGTTTCGGAGAGTTTGGATGCTCTTTCCTTTTATTTTATTGTCTTTGTGATAGTACTTCGTTTGGTTAAAAAAAAGGACTGCCGTAAAACTGGTGTTGCTCTTATGTTTAGCAATTGTAAAGAAATACTGTTTCTAAATCAGATTCTGTCATGAACATGTTCAACCTCCTGGTTTGATCCTCAACTATGTGTATCTATATACCAGTACCTACTGGGTGTGTCCGGGAAGGGTCTTCCGGCCCATGGTTCGATCCATGGCTAATATTAAAAATACAAAAGATATCTACCATATATAATATAGCTATACCACACTCAAAATCGAGCTATGGGTTGAAGGATTAGGACACAATATGTCGCTTACTGAACTATTCACTCATGTTTTTCAGATTTACGTACCAAGCTAATTTTTTATTCTAAAATTACTTTTTTCCTACTGCCCACAACCCATTTCAATAAAACAGTACCTTATAGGTTATGAATGACTTAATGGTTTTATAATAGTTTCTTAACTTTATAATATTTCAAGAGGCTTTTTTTTTTTTTTGAAGTTGTGTGAATTCAAGAATCATTAGCATTTTTTCAGTCAAAATGAACTTTTATCAAAAAAAAAAATATAATAAAAATAATTATAAAACACACACATGAGATTTTTAAGTTTTTATTTAATTGCTAAATTTTAATCTTAATTTTCAATTGTTTTTCTATTTATAAAATGGGTTCTAATATTCTAAACTATTTCACAGGATTACTAAGCTATAGATTATTTTTTAAAAATATTTTTAAAGATGGAAAAATGTTTTTAAAAGAACATTTGTAGCAACATACCTTTAAAATATCAGTTTGTACGATATACTTTTAAAAATGAATAAGCGGCTGTGAGGGCCTCTCAAAAATAATTAAGTGTCAACATTTTTCTAATTAATGTTTTTTAAAAATTAATTTCAAACATTAATTATAAATATTATTAGACATCTAGTGAATATGATAATTAATTTTTTTCCTGGGGAAATCAATTTATAGATTTTAATCCAGAAGATGAATTATTTGACTGAAATTGGTAAATAAACGCAAGATTTAATTTATTAAGACTTGTTTACTTACGTTTGAGCTTAGAAAATCAATAAATAAGAAATAATATTTATCGCTTCTAATGATACGTAAATTTAAAAAATCGGACATTGAAGGAATAGATTCGCTTATTACCTTCATATGGTTAAATAAAATAGTAATGAATGAAAGAAATAATTCATACATAGTCATTAAAACTATTTCTCAGTTTGAAAGCAATGATTGGTGATTTTTATCGCTGTAAAATTACTTTCCACTTTGTTTGAAATTATTTTGGTTTGATTAGTACTAAATAATCCTCGCTCAACATGTTCCATCCCATTCGTTAAGTAAAATCGGCAGAGTACGTCATTTTTTCCACAAATATCTTCGTTATAGATGGACCATGAAACAGGGTTCGAGACTGACGCATCACCAGCCAGCTAATGGACGAAGCATGTCTCGGCACAAAAATATCTCCATCAAGGAGGGAACCGCCAAACCATTTTTTTTTTTCTGAATAGGCGTTTCACATTCTAGTCAGCGTTTGATATCATCTTTTTTATCTCAATGTTATTCCAAAAATATTTAAAACTATAGCATTCATCTTTAATGAAAAGTATGTGTTTGAAATTATAGCGCCTCCTACAGTAAGGAGTACATAAATAGGTACACAAATTGCATACTATACAGCCTAACACATTACAATTTTTTTTTATTAAGTGAATTATGGGTGAAAAGTCACCTTATTTGCAGAATATCAATGATATAAGTAAAATCTGAATCATTTCATACATATTATATAATTGAATACGTATATAGTGTTATCAGCCTTTCTTTATGTTTATGCCCTTGAAACCAAAGGATTTATATTGCTACTTCTTACATATTTTGTAGGTTTTTGACCCCCAATACTTTTGACTTGGAAAATTGAGAAATTGGATTACCTGTGTGGAACAAAAAAAAACTTGTTTTTCCAGGGACAGAAATACCGAAGCTTGAAGCAATTTTGATAAAACTTACATCAACTTCTGAAAACTGTTTTACTTTATTAAAATATAATAAAGCTCTGAGGAAAATCAGTAAAAGAATTTAAGAAGTATAGGAAAGTTTATTTGCATATAGCTCAAACAGTAAATAAATGGTTATTTGAAGCTCATTAATTTCTTCAAAGAAAATACCCAATCAGTGTCGAAGAATAATTCAACAGTTTCCATCATTGATTTTGATATATATATATATTTGCATCTGTGAAAGACAAATTTAAATGTTTATGATATTCATAACAGTAATATTAAAAAAATTAAGTTTACAAATAATTTTTAGATTTAAATTTTGAAACTTGCAAAAATCCATAATCTTTTCCTTTCAATTATGGTTTTCTTTTTTTGCACGTTTTATGATTACCGTTTTGGATTAATAGGGAAAACAAATTTTTTTATCAAATAATGGCTCATGTGTTAAATTTTATTTCCCTTTTGAATTCCCTTTTTTTTGCTATCAATGAAACAAGTTTTTTTTTTTTTTAATTTTACTTACTATACTTCCCTTTTTAAACTGTGTTTTAAAAATA
>NW_027104816.1:1992265-1992593 GCF_000696795.3 Halyomorpha halys | reverse complement strand
ACTCCGGTGGTTTTTGTCTTCCAAATAATTTGTCTCTTCTTGTCATTAATTATTTCCTCCATTTACTCAATATCTCCTGGTCTTTCTTCAGCCTCTCGTTATTCGAAGATTCTTCCCTTTCATCTTCTTCCGCTTCATCCTGGTCTTCCTCTCTGAGCGTCCATTCCCTCATGACACCGGACGGTTCTCTATTCTCTTGTTCCACGGCGTTCGTGGTTATGGCTCGAGACAATCAATCGACCACCACATTTTCTTTGCCCGGTTTATATATAACCTCCATGTTATATTGTGCTAGAAGCTCCTTCCAGCGAGTTATCCTAGCTGATGA
>NW_027104816.1:1988779-1989960 GCF_000696795.3 Halyomorpha halys | reverse complement strand
TTGTGCTACCAGGTGTCCAGTTTTACCACACCCATGGCACTTGCAGTCCTCCCGCCGACCATTGTTTCTGGGTTTAACTTGGCTCTTCTGGGTCTCGCCTGGGACGCTCTATTTTCCGTGTTACCATTTCTCTCTCTTCTACCATCTCTTTGTTCTCTTCTTCTCCAAGGGTTTGGGATGTTTCTTCGCCGATGATATTCCATCCGAGTCCACCCTGGCTCCTCTACTTCCATTTGGGCCTCCACCACTCTAGGGCTTGTATCAATGAGATCTTGAGCACATTCCACAACCTAGCGGTCTCTCGGCATTCCCTCTTTCTTCCCCAGTTCTTTTGCCAACTGAATTTTCAGTACCGTGGATAGGAATTAGGGATGCGACATCGATGTCGATGTTTTACCCAAAGATCGATGTTTTTAAGTCGATGTTTTCTAATTATCGATGTTTTACGTTTGTCCCAATTTTTCATTTTTTTTCCAAAAGTAACTAAATGAAAACCAAAAATTTACGGTATAAATAGATTCCTATCAACAATGAGGTCGAAAAAAAAAAGTAACTCCAACCTTCACGCTAACGACATGATAAAGATAAATTACGACTAGAAAAACAACGATGTTTTAAAATATCATTGCATACAAATCTTTGCCAAAAATACATCGATGTTCTTGAACAACCATCTCAGTAGCTCAAAGTGTGTTCCAACGACGACGTATAGTCCGGTTAGTCGGAAGTAGTTTTTGCAAAAAATAATGCAACATTGATAAAAAAAAAACATCGATGTTTTGAAATATCAATGTTCAATATCAAAACAATGTTGCTAGCAATACATTATCCAAAAGACATCGATGTTTTTGAACAACTGTTTCAGAAACATGAGGTCTGTTCCTACGATCCCGCATTCTATGGCCTGTAAGAAGTGGTTTTTGAAATAAAAAATCCGACAACGACTAAAAAAACATCGATGTTTTAAAATATCGTCTCTTGCAATACATTACCCAAAATACATCGATGTTTTTGAGCAACTGTTTCAGAAACATGAGGTCTGTTCCAATGATCCCGCATTCTACGGCCTATAAGAAGTGATTTTTAAAACAAAGAATCCGACATCTAATACAAAAAACATGGATGTTTTAAAATATCGTTGCTTGCAATACATTACCTAAAATACATCGATGTTTTTGAAC
>NW_027104816.1:1977556-1987629 GCF_000696795.3 Halyomorpha halys | reverse complement strand
TTATACTGGTTGAGGATCTCCTTCCATCTGGTGATGCGCGCGGATAACTCTTTCAATTTTCCTACCCACTGCAACGGTCTATGATCGGTGTGGACCCTAAAGCGCCTTCCAAATACATAGGGCCAGAAATGCTCCTAGCCCACACGATTTCCAGAAGTCCCCGTTCTTAGGCACTGTATCTGGCTTCCGCTTCAGTGAGGCGCCGACTTGCATGGGCTACAGGACGCTCTCCCTCTTCTGTTTCCTGTGCCAACACTGCAGCTTGAGGTTGGTTGTTTTGGTTCATATTCTCTAGGTTCAGAACTGCTTTTCTCACTAATCCGTTACTTCAAAGAGAACAAAGAAAAATTAATCCGGTATCTAAAGTTCCCGGGTTTCGGCACCAGTTATCTTTTACTCAAGTGAAACTAAAAATAATAGGAGAGAGAGGAGTGTGAAATGAAACGCTTGAAGTGTTGTCAAAGACTGCTCTATTTGCGGAGCCTGTCCGTCTATATATATACAATCGGTCAGCTTTTCTCGATCAGCTGATATGGACCTGTCAGCTGACAGTTCGTAACTTATATATAAAACGAAGGGTACATCGCCCGACAGTGCCCATATATCGAAGGAATACAGAGACTGTGCGAATTGTCGAGTGAGGATACGACAGTTTCAGGATTATCAGAAATTGAAGAAGAAGTGGAGGAACCAAGCAACGGAGGAGAGGAAAGGAGCCGACGAGGTTCATGGAGGTGAGGAACAAGAGGAAGGATGACGCGTGAGATCTGTGGGGGATGTCAGCAGAGAGGCGACCGCATATTGAGAAGCAATTACGCGAGAGGAGATGACGGTGGTCTACCTATAATCCCAGTGAAGGGATGAGTGAGCTGCCTAGTGGAGATATGGAGTGCTGGAGAAACTGAGCGGTGCAGGAAGGACACTCGAGTTACAGGTTCGAAAATGTAAATTAATCACTTTTGGTAGGCCAGGCAGTGTAGAGGGGAAGATAGAGATAGGACTGGGTAAGTGGGGAGCTAATGGGGAAAATTCATGTAGTTATTAGGGTGCCCGGAAATTATCAGATGATCATTGGTTATGAAATAGAAATAGAAAAGGTGGAAGTTAAGATAAAAATAGTGATAGGAAATGGAATATTAGAATCAGACGAAGGAAGTACAGATGCCAAATAATAGCAGACGGAAAAGCGGAATTAGGGCCAGTAATGCAGGCGGGGAATTAGAATGACTCCACTACAACTGAATTTGACGACATTTCTTTTAAATGAAGGAGAATACTGGGTGCAACCGGAAGGATTGTACATGAGATTCCGCTAAAACAAGAAAGAGTGACATATGTTAAAGAACGAAGATACCAACGTCTTCAGAAGGGCATCACAGAGGAAATCGAAAACTTAAGAAAGCAAGGAATCATTGTGGATAGCGCATCACCCTATAATTGTCCGTTGTGGCCGATTCGGAAGAAAGCTGCGCTGCGGGAAGAAATATCAAAATATATTTGATACTTAGGTTTGAGGAAATCTTTGACAGACTGGGGGGGGGGCTAAAATCTTCAACTCCTTATACATAAAAGGAGGGTATCACCAGATTCGTATGCACCCCAAAACTTCTTTTCCTTTCGAATGAGGCCAATTTTTGAGAGGGTTATATGAATCAGTGCACCATATTTACATGGATGACCTCCTGGTATTTAGTATCGGTTTTGAACCATGTAAAGCATTTAAAGAGCGTCTTCCAGAAGATGAGATAATGCGAACTAAGCCATTGTTGGGACGAAAATAGATAAATTTTCTGGGACTCACCCTATCTCAGGAGGGGTTTAGACTGGATGTGGTGAATGGCGGTGGTCTTACATCTGATGGCAGTGGCGAATGACTTAAAAGGAATCAGGAGGGTGTTAGGGACACTAAACTACTATCGTCGCTTTGTAGAATTTTATAAAGAAATGAACAAAAATATTACAATAGATGACAACAGGGAAAAAGGACAAGAGGAAACAAATAGTAATACCAATAATAAAAAGTTTTTTAAACTACAATACATACCAGGCCTTACAAATAAAATTTAAAAAACAGTATATATTGGTGAAACATCTAAAAAACTGGAAACTAGGATTAAGCAACATGTCACCAATTGTAAAAAAAGTGGTGAATGGCGGTGGTCTTACATCTGATGGCGGTGGCGAATGACTTAAAAGGAATCAGGAGGGTGTTAGGGACACTAAACTACTATCGTCGCTTTGTAGAATTTTATAGAGAAATGAACAAAAATATTACAATAGATGACAACAGTGTCACCAATTGTAAAAAAAGTGGTGAATGGCGGTGGTCTTACATCTGATGGCGGTGGCGAATGTCTTAAAAGGAATCAGGAGGGTGTTAGGGACACTAAACTACTATCGTCGCTTTGTCTCTGATATGGTGGAATACCTGATACCTCTGCTAATGAGGGGTAGTGCTAGTAATGACGCCGGCCATTGAACAAAATATACGATAATGCACAGATCAGTTACAGAAGGAACCGGTACTAGCGTTTTCCGACTTCCAAAAGCAATTCACGTTCACGTCAGAGGGTAGTGAGTACGTGCTGGGAGCGGTGCTGTTACAGGGAGGTAGGAGAGCATCCCGTGCTGTACGCTAGCGACCCACAGAGGTAGACGCACGTTACATCGCCTTAAAACAAGAATTACTGGGGATAGTAAGGTCGACTTGTTAGGAAGACGATTTAGGATTCAGACGGACCACAGACCCTCGCAATGGTTGGGAAAGCTAAAGGAATCGTCGGTGAGAATCACACGGTGGAAAGAACTGATAAGCCAGTACAACATACATCATGTACAAACCTGGCAAGAACAACGTTGTAGCAGATTGGCATTTGTGACCGACCGTGGCAAACGCTGTTGAAGACGACCAAGGGGAAACATCAGGAGATGTAGGGCAGTTCTTCAGGTAGTAGACTTTGGGGAGAGGAACAGTAATCGGCCTCGCCAGAGAATCAGACTTGAGAAGAGACGTCCGCAGAAGAAAGTTCAAAGGACGAAATACCGACGGAAATGGAGGTACTTGATTTACATCAACTTACTTGAAGGCCATCAATGACAAGAATTGTTTTTTGTAATATTTTGAAAAAGTGGCATTCACTTCAGGCTCTCGAGGGAACCTCTAGGTTTGATCGCGGTAGGGTTCACTACCGCAACTGCCAATATTGAGAGCAAAACCAACATATCATTTCAACAAATTTTCTTTGATTTCTTCATTGTTTAACCTGCTCTCATCAACCGTTTTTATTTAATTTTATTATTGTTTGAATTATCAGTTTTCGATATCAAATTTAAATTTCGATACATTGCAAAAAACTATTGGAAAAAATATCAATATTTTTCTATATCCTTAGGGTATACTATAATTTCTAGTTCCATTAATAATTTGTTTGATTAATTATATTGACGTATAGCTAGATTTATTAATGAGTATATCAAAAGAAATTTTAGTAGTGTATTGAGTTATAATCTAAAAAATATTATGTTTTTTGTTTGAATCAATAGAAAATGGAGATACATTTAGTTTTTAAGAAGCGGAAATTCAATGAAAGTACCATATAATTTATTAATTTAATCTGGATTATCTCTCTAGGAAGTCTGGTGAGTCAATTCATTTAAAATTTTTTGAAGTTAATGACTTCCATTTTTGAATGAATTATTTATTAATTATTCTTGACATTGTACAACGTTTCGGGACCACTGTCCCATATTCATGCACTTTAAAACCTATAACAATAATAAAACTAACATAACACCAATCTTCATCCCTATATATTTTAATTTATACAATAATATTCACCTCATGATTTCATATGTGAAATCATGTCAACCCATTTGTGCATCTTCACTTCTCTCTAGCACAGCCATCACTCTACATTTCTTACTACCTCTTTGGACCTTATCTCATGCCCAGTGTGCTGTTTGGTTACCTCCTGTTTTTTATAAGTCCTGTTTTTGTATTTAATATTAACTTAGTGATTTTTTACATAAACTTGTTTATTTCATTTGTTTTTTCATTTTTTTATTTTAAGTCTATTTATAATTTCTGCGTAATGTGTATTTAAGTGTTTAGTGTCAGTTTTATAGTTTACTGTGTTTTGTTATGTATATAGCTTCTAGAAATCTTCTGTTTATCGTGTTTTGTGCTGTATTTAATATTTTTGGGTTTTCAAAATTGAATTCTTGGTTCAGTTTTATGCTATGATAGGCCAGAGCTGTGCAATTTATATTTTTAGCGTTTTTACAATTGGTGATATGTTGCTTAATCCTAGTTTCCAGTTTTTTAGATGTTTCACCAATATATACTTTTCCACAATTTTTACAATCTATCTCATAAATTGTGTTTAGTTTTTCCATCTTATCAACTTTGTGTTTCATGTTTGACAGCTTATTCTCTCAGTGTTTTTTTAATTTTATTTGTAAGGCCTGGTATGTATTGTAGTTTAAATTTTTTTTATTATTGCTATTACTATTTGTTTCCTCTTGTCCTTTTTCTCTGTTGTGATCTATTGTAATATTTTTGTTTATTTCTTTATAAAATTCTGTGATTCTTTTTTGACTTGGTTGTTTTTCTATTTTATCTTTCTTTGTTGTTCTGATTACTTTTATTTCTCTCTGTGTTCTACTTTCTGTGTTGTTTCTGGTTGTGTGTTTATTATTAATTTTAGTGTACCATAGTACCGTAAGCCATTGTTGGGACGAAAATAGATAAATTTTCTGGGACTCACCCTATCTCAGGAGGGGTTTAGACTGGATGTGGTGAATGGCGGCGGTCTTACATCTGATGGCAGTGGCGAATGACTTAAAAGGAATCAGGAGGGTGTTAGGGACACTAAACTACTATCGTCGCTTTGTAGAATTTTATAGAGAAATGAACAAAAATATTACAATAGATGACAACAGGGAAAAAGGACAAGAGGAAACAAATAGTAATACCAATAATAAAAAGTTTTTTAAACTACAATACATACCAGGCCTTACAAATAAAATTTAAAAAACAGTATATATTGGTGAAACATCTAAAAAACTGGAAACTAGGATTAAGCAACATGTCACCAATTGTAAAAACGCTAAAAATATATATTGCACAGCTCTGGCCTATCATAGCATAAAACTGAACCAAGAATTCAATTTGAAAACCCAAAAATATTAGATACAGCACAAAACACGAAAAACTATAAAACGAAGATTTCTAGAAGCTATATACATAACAAAACACAGTAAACTATAAAACTGACACTAAACACTTAAATACACATCACGCAGAAATTATAAATAGACTTAAAATAAAAAAATGAAAAAACAAATGAAATAAACAGGTTTATGTAAAAAATCACTAAGTTAATATTAAATACAAAAACAGGACTTATAAAAAACAGGAGGTAACCAAACAGCACACTGGACACGAGATAAGGTCCAAAGAGGTAGTAAGAAATGTAGAGTGATGGCTATGCTAGAGAGAAGTGAAGATGCACAAATGGGTTGACATGATTTCACATATGAAATCATGAGGTGAATATTATTGTATAAATTAAAATATATAGGGATGAAGATTGGTGTTATGTTAGTTTTATTATTGTTATAGGTTTTAAAGTGCATGAATATGGGACAGTGGTCCTGAAACGTTGTACAATGTCAAGAATAATTAATAAATAATCCATTCAAAAATGGAAGTCATTAACCTCAAAAAATTTTAAATGAATTATTAATTTAATTTAAATCAATTTGAAAAAGTTTGTAAGAGATTTTAATAGGGTGAAATAAGATTGATTGAATGTATTTACATTATCTGAGTTAAATGAACACATACCCAACAGTAACATCAAAAATATTACTGCCAACTGATGAGGACACTGCCATGTCACCGAACCCTTTTCTCGCTACGATAACGCTTGTAATTAAATCAGGAATAGAGGTTCCTGCAGCCAAGAAGGTCAGGCCCATAACCTGAAAATAAAGAATAATTTAACACCAATTAATTAAAAAAAGAGTAGGGAACATGCAATTCAACAATTTTTTGTTTCTATGAATTTTTTTTATTTTTACTTATTAGTATTTCAAACTGTATTTATATTAAGTAAATTTGATGTAATGTCAAAATGGAGTGATGGAGGATGTAGAGAAACTACCCATTGGTATCACTTTAATCATATTTCTACACTAGAAGGTCCTGAGGCCATATTCTTATCAGGCGCTCCGGAGGATTGTCAGGAATGGATGACGAAGCAGGGCTAGAAACTAGTGGGTTTGGGAGTTTATAATGGAAGGAATATCTGCTTTGAGCTAGATCGGCTATATGGAACACTAAGGTCTTTATGGATGATTTTATTTGTGACAAATTAAGGAGCCTTAAGGATTTTACGAAGAAATTTAGATTATAAGGATTGGATACGAGAGGAATTCGAAGGTTTAGTTGAGCCTAAAAGCTCAACTTCGTATGTCCAGAAGGCCTTATAATTCTTATGAAGATTAGTCTTCGGTGATGAATTGGAAGTTTAGACCGTTAGTCTAGTAAGTGCTGTAATAGTCGAACCGTTTCTTATCTTTTCAGTCTTGTGAGAAGATTTAAGGTTATTCGTTTGTCTAGATGTAGTCCTGGGTAGCGGATCTGTTCTACAGGGGTAAGAGGATAATTATTAAAGGATACTGTTGGACCGTCAGTTGGTTTTTTTTTTTCTGTTTTTTAAAATATATTTAAGTGTTTCGACCACTAGGGCCATCTACACTAGATTTACAAAGTAGATTACAATTGACATGTTCACAAAGTTACAATCACAATGTGAGAAAGTTACAAATTTACAATTACAAATACATATTAACAATTACAATTTACATTGTATAAAGTTACAATTAGAATTGACGTAGTGAGTACATTACTATATTAAATTATGCATCCACTTATACATGCTGGAATTAGAGTTACACTATGAGTGATCATAGATATTAATTATTTCTAAAAATTATTTGAATTCTCTTTGATATTGTTGTGGGGTCTTCTCTCATCATCTCCTGTAAATCTGAAGAGAATCGGTGTGATTCGTGAGCAATACATTCAGTGAGAATGTGTCTAACAGTGAGATCGTATCCGCAGTAGCAACACATCGGTGCATTTTCTTTTTTCATGAGATGAGCGTGGGTTAGTCGAGTATGGCCTATCCGAAGACGGGTTAACAAAATCTTCTCTCTGTAGCAGATTCAAGTTTCTGGTTGGACGTTTCACTGTCAGTTTGACCATTCTTAATTTGTTGTATCTCGTGATAAACCATTCGTCTTGCCCTCAATCCAACAAATAATATCATTGCAAGTTGATGATATTACGACTTGACCTGTCTTTACAGCTAGTCTACCTTTTCATTTCCGGTGATCCCACAATGACCTGGCAGCCATCAAAACAAGACCATACGTACCCAAAAGTTTCCAAATGCTATTTCAACTCTATTATTAATCGATGTGTTGAAGAAAGAAAAAAAAATTATAGCAAATTAGGCTCCAACTGCTCAGGATTTTAGAATTTAAATTTCGAGGTGAGAAGAAAAGTTAATGTGGTATGATTGACGGTCAAGGTGTGAAAATAATTTTAAAAATATAATAAGATTTTACTGAAAAATTTAATTCATATTTGAACTTTCTTATTAATGAGTTAATTAAGATTTTCTTAATCTCGGAAAGGGCCCGGATTCATTGCTACGAATATATTAAAATGGGAAGATATGGGGGACGACTCATAGATAACTTTTGAGGGGTTACTCATCAAAATAATAGAAAAGGCCCGTCTTATATGTAAGATTCGACTGAAGGAGAGAAGAGGACCAGGGAGACGGAACGCTAACCCCTCTGATCCCGGCACCATATAGCGGATCTATCGTCTTAACAGACGGAAGGCTATCAGGATGGTAATGGGAGAGCCTTCCGTGCAGTGTGATCTTCTCTTGGATCAGTTAACATCACATCTGGAGGGAGACAGATTGGGAGGTTTCGACGCCAGTGTGCTCGATGGGGTCCTGAGGGCGAAAGATTAGGTTGTCATGACTGCTTTTACGCCTGCTGACCTTCGACGATTTGAGAACTCGTCCCCGAGGGAGTATGGCATTGACTATAGATCTTGGAGGAAGGTAGACCCTGAGGGCAAGTATTAGCCCTCATTTTTAACATTTGCCTCAAGCACCGCAGGGTCCCTGCTGAATGGAAGGACTCCAGGACCATATTTATTCCCAAAGTTAAATCTTCCCCTCAAAAAAATTACATTGGTGGAGATCATCAGAGACCTCTACACAAAATCCTTCACCGCTGTATACGGGACCAGATCGGAAGGGATTTGTGGAATCACGATCGGTGCAGAGGAAAGCGACCTGGCACCCCTCGACGGAGCCTTCAAGCTTCTTACATCAAATGATCAAAAGCTCCGTCGAATGGATTGCCTGGACCTCTTGGAATCGACCATGGCTAGGACGAGAACGGGCCGCCATCGTAATCCACAATCATTTCGGTCAGGGAAATGCAGGAGAGGTCCAGTGAAGTGTCAGATACCTGGACAAGAGCGAGACAGGCCTCCGGGCGGATGGGCGTCCTATGGGATATCCTTGAGGACGTTCCAGAGATAAAGTATGGTGATGCCATAGTAAAAGCCTACGACAGACCTGGATTAATTAGGAGCCTCCGTCTCAAAAACAGCAGGAGAGGGGTGAAACACTTCGGAGGAAATTAGTCCAAGGAAGAGTACCCGATGCAATGAAGAACTCCCCAGACTCCAGCCGCTTCCTCCATACCGGCGATTTCCTCTCCTTTCCCGACTGGAGATTCATACACAGGACAAGGCTTCAGTTGGTTCCCTTGACATGGACATCGCAGATACGGAGACGACCACGATAAGAGCTGCAGGCGGTGCAATTTTAGTAATGAATGACTAGCACATGTGCTGGACCAGTGCAATGTGCACACAGTTCTGCGCCAGAAGAGGCATGACGCCATTGTCACCAGATTGGAAGAGACGGCGAAGAACCGAGGGTACGATGTCGTCGGGATCAATCAAGTGGTTGACGACTCCGGCCTGCGCCTGGACCTTCTCTTGAATAAGGGAGACAGAGCCTTAGTTATAGACGTCACCATCCCCTTCGAGAACCGGAAAGAAGCTTTAGGGTCGGCAAGGAAGAGGGAGGATGATAAGTACAACGTCCTTACGAAGACTTCCTTACGAAACAGGTACAGGGAAGTTAAAAGTGCACCAATAGTGGTGGGCGCCCTATGAACGTGGGACCCAGAAAGTGATAAGATCCTCAGAGAAATCACTACTTGGGCGTTCCTAAAGAAAATGAAGCGGCTAGTGACCTGCGAGACCATTGCCTGGTCACGTTTTATGTATGTAGAGCACCTATCGGGCCGTATTCAGCGCCCATATAGATGGAATTATCCTGAGCTGGACCAAGAACAGGAGGCCGCACCAGTTGAACCACTGCTATTGGGTGTAGAAGGATTGGGGCGAGCGTCGACGGAGCTGTCTACTCCCTGTGACCATCCTGAAGAAAGAGAAGAGAGAATTGTTGTCACGTCACTGATCCATGAAGGCCATCCTGAAGAGGTAGGAGGGGGAAGTGTGTGTTACGGTTTGAGTCAGTCCGAGAAGTGAAAGTGTTCAGTAATGTGATTCATCTCCTGATTCATCTCGGCAGTCTTTTGAAGCCAGCTATTTAATTTTGTGAACAGTGTGTTTATAAACAGGAGAACATTTTTAAGTTCACAAATAGTGAGGTGAGAGCCAAATTGTTAGCCATTATAAGTAATAAATTGGTGATTGCTTACCACAGCTGACTCAGGTAGCCGGTAATTCCCCTTAGGGGGTCTTATCTTATCGAACTATTCATAGTCAAGGCCCTATGTACCAACAGTACGGTCTCCAGCGGGTCCTGAGTTCGAATTCATTGACTTTTTTTATTTTTTTAACTGATATTGTTGAGTCAGGCATTCACGAATGTATGTATATATTGTTGTTGTTTTTTTTTAACTTTTGTTTTTTTCTTTTATTTTCTTGGTTTTTTTTT
>NW_027104816.1:1974720-1976802 GCF_000696795.3 Halyomorpha halys | reverse complement strand
TTTATTTTAATATCCATAAATTTTAACTATATTTTAGTAATTTATTTATTTATTTTAACATATATGAATTTTATTGTATTTTAGTCAATTATTTTAACGATGCATGTGGTGGGTAATCTTGGATGGGAAAAAGAATAAATAAAAAGAAAAGAGGTAAAAGTTAGAAAGAATAAAAACGAACGAAGATGCATATGAAATCAAAGAAAAACATAGAAGCGGTTCAGACGGTATGAGTTCTGAGGACTGGAGGCAGTTGTTGTCTTTCTGATGTGTGTGGCTACTACGGAGGGTGATGAAACGGACTTTGTAAAAGTAGAATAGCCAGATGCAGACGGGGTAGTTTTAGAAAAGACTATCCCCATTGAAGATGTTTTTCCTCGTCCACCGAAAGCCCAAGTCAGCTTTACGGAGACGTGCGGCGGACAACAAGACAAAATCCCACGCCCTCAGGACAAGGTTTGTCCTATCTGTGGACTCTCTTTTAAGGGTGAAAGAGGACTCGGAACCCATATTGCAAAGAAACATCCCAGGGAGGCTAATAATAACTCACTGAGGGGAATAATTAGGAATGTAACAGGTCCTAAAAATGGAGAGGATGAAAATTCTAAAATAAAGGAGGACCATTGCAAAATGGTCTGCTACCTTCAAAAGACTACATGAGCAAAATACCACGAATACTGCGGATTTTGATGAAGCTGTAGGCAAGTTTCTAATATTTCTAAAGACGATCTATAAGGAACTGCCAGGCCCCCAGCACCCAGCCGTCAAATTTTACAAAATGAGGAAGAAAAATAAATCTAATATGGCGGGCAAAGGTGCTATACTTTTGCAGCGCAAATCCGCAGAGTCGTCGGCAAGAACAATATCAGTACGATGTTGCACAATACAACTATTACAATAGAAGAAAAAAAGTAGTGCAAAATATCATGAATGCCGACGCTCCTAACCAATGTCCCTTAAATGTGGCTGAAATTGAGAGGGTCTTATAATCCCTTTTTGAAAGCGAAAATCTCCGTAAGCGTGTGGAGTATGAAGAACAGGCCCCGATGGCGAATTTTATCTCAGTAGGAACTGAATCAATAAAGAAAGCCATAAAATCTACATCTTTAGATACTTCGCCGGGGCCGGATGGTGTTTTAATCCGCACGATAAAGTTCTTCAATATAGCCCATATAATTAAGATAATAACGGAGATAATGCTGAAGGTGGCCTATGCACCAGAACCACTTAGGCGGGGGCGCACGATTTGGATATATAAAGGCAAAGGAGATGCAAATAATATATCATCCTGGAGGCCGATTACAATATATTCGATCGTGCGCCGAATTATTGAAAAGGTGCTTGACTATGAACTTAGAAAACAGGTCACCTTCCACAGAAATCAAAGGGGTTTTATAAAGAGCCTTCCGGGAGCGCACGTCTACGCGAGAATTATCGATGCGATTTTGAAAGATGCAAGCAGTAAGAAAAGTAATTGCACGGTGGTATTTCTCGACGTTGTTGGTGCTTTTGACAATGTTGGCTATGATCACATTGTGAGCTCACTGAAGGCGAGGGGTGTGTCACCGGATCTTAGAAATTTGATTTCAGCTCTCTTTACAACAAACAACATCAAAATAAATGTAGGTGCCCACTCAACAAGCCAAATCAGAGTAAAGCGTAGAGTACCTTAAGGCGGCCCCTTGTCGTCTTCGCTATTCAACCTGGCTATAGACCATCTATACCGCGACCTGTGTGAGCAAAGCTTCGTTAGTAAATATGGATATAAGCTAAATAGTGACCAAGGTTGTGTGGTCCTCACAGGGTTCGCGGATGACCAGGCGGTTTCAGCGTGCGACAGGGTAGCTACGGAAAGAGTTATTGATAACGTACAGAGGACGCTCAAAGAAATCGGTTTGGCATTGAATCCTCAAAAGAGTGTGGGCATCGTCATAAATAAAGGAGAGCTGGAGTCGACAAAGCTCTCCCTCAAGAACGGAGATAGCATTATAACAATGAAAGAAGGCGACACTATAAAATATTGAGGATGCACATTCTCGGGAGAGCTACAGTTCAACGAGGATTCGGTGACAAAGTTGAATA
>NW_027104816.1:1971287-1973395 GCF_000696795.3 Halyomorpha halys | reverse complement strand
TTATATAGGGGAATTTGTTGATAAAATGAAATAAGGATTGTAAAATGAAGGGGAAAGAAAAAAAAAGGAATAAATTGAAAAGTTTGTATTTTGTTTGTAGACTTATATTAATTGTAAAAGAATACTGTGGAAAAAAAAATGTTATCTTTCTATTATATATTATTGTATCATATCAAAAAATGTAATTTATATATGTCCGATCACGGATTGATCAGTATGCTGTGTAATGTAGCAACAAAAATGTATTTGGGCAGCATGAATGAATAAATTTCTTTCTCTCTATTCTCTCTTTGTACTGTATTTTGTATTCATGTATTGTATAATATCCTCTGTAATATTTTTGAAAATCATAAATCATTATGTTTTGGTTTAGTGGG
This sequence comes from Halyomorpha halys, assembly GCF_000696795.3. Classification (NCBI taxonomy): domain Eukaryota; kingdom Metazoa; phylum Arthropoda; class Insecta; order Hemiptera; family Pentatomidae; genus Halyomorpha; species Halyomorpha halys. Next base: position 1,973,018 of record NW_027104816.1, on the reverse strand, counting down.
TCAGTTGAAAAATATTTCTTAAGCTAAGTACGATAGACAAAGAGTCTGTACGAATGAACAGTTTTCGTTATGTAGGGTGAAAAACATTTAAGCAGTTTGTTGATTGCAACCATTTCAGCAGTATAGCTACTACATATTTGTGATAAAAAGAACAGGTACTGGTGATCATTGCACAAAATCCATACCCCAACAGCTACGTGTCGTCAGTATAAATGAAGTCGGCGTCACCTAATTTGTCTTGTAGTCTAAGAAACTCATATTTATATTGATATAGCGAAGTGAAGTTTTTAGGTAGCCTTGAAAGTGAAAGACAAAGTTTAGGGGAGGGAAGTTCCCAAGGATAAGATGATGGAATTACAGTCTCTTGCTAAGTAGGTATTTCTATGTTAAAACTGAGCAGTAAAGTAGAAACCCAAGCATTTTAAGGGTGGTACCCGATTGTGAGTTGTAGGCATTACAACTGTAATCCACCTTTGATCTCATTAGCGTTCTGTATAGTGTCAGCATACTTGTTCGATCCGCACCCCAGCTGACCATTTTCAAAAGGTTAAGAGAGCAGAGACAACTTGCTTTTAATTGCTTGATATGCGGGATCCAACTGAGCGTTCTATCGAAAATCAGGTACTTGACAGTGTGAGCGAATGTAACAGGTAGATTGTTAATGGTCAGTGAAGGCATTACAATCGGCTGTCTTTTACAAAAAAGAATAGCAACTGCTTTATTTGTTGAAATTTTAAATCCGTGATCAAAAAGCCATACATTGTCATTGTATAGAGCGGTTTGAATATCTTCTTGTAAGGATACTACGTTTTTCCTCTCTGTATGAATAACAAGATCGACCGCGTAGAGGTTCTTTTAACAGGTAAACCAACTAGATTCAACACTTCGTTAAATCAAATACAAAAAAGGGTCACGCTCAAAACACAACCCTGAGGCACTCCACTTTCCTGTTCGAATTCATTCGATAAGGCGTTACCAATTCTGACTCTAAAGCTTCTGTTAAAAACTATTTATGAAGGCAGGAATATGACCATTAATCCCTATTGCAGTAGAGTAGTTTCCTACTTTTATTTAATTGTATTGGTACCACTGCTATATGTAAGGTTACCTAGCTATAAGGTTGCATTGTTAATCTTTTGTTTACAGCAAAATATAGCCCTTGTTTATAAGTGTGCATTTCCGTTAATGTTCCCACTTCTCTTTGAAAAATAAAAAGGTTATGGGTCCAGTATACGCTTAATAGCTTTATAGGAATGCAAAGAAATCGATATATCAAAAGTAGTGATATGTGAAGTGTTGTGATCAACCGAAAATCGGACTTCATCACTGTTAGTGGTTAGGAGTCGTGTTAAGTAGGTACTTTCTGTTTTTAAAAAGTGTTAAAATGAGAATGGAGTTTTTCAAACACGTGAAACCATTGACAGATGAGTCAGATTGGCCGGTTCTGAAGCGGAAAATAAGAGATCTTCTAGACTACTATGAGGGTACTATTCATGTTATTGACGGTCTGTTAGTTAAGCCTGAAAATCTTAGTCAAGTTGCTTCAGAAGCCACAATAAAAGATTCAGTCAGTGTTTATGCTTTGTGAGGTAAGGACGCATTTAGCGGATCGAGCTCCAAAGGATTAAGTACCTGTGTCTACAAGCGATAAGTTTTCACTTTCATTTATTCAATTTATTTTATTTCTCAAAGTATCTCTCTCTCCTTAGTTTTTTCTATTGTTAATATATG
>NW_027104816.1:1969589-1971237 GCF_000696795.3 Halyomorpha halys | reverse complement strand
TATATATATATATAAGTTAGCTGTATATATAGCCTGTAAATAATACCAGAGGAGTCTGATAATAAAGTTAGTTATTCAGTAGCTGTGTGTTGTAACTCTGCCCGAATCCCTCTTATTTTAAGTTATATTGTCAGTCCAGTGCCGAAACCAGGGACGGAAAAATTCGAATTTCTGTCACGTCAGGAACCCCGCAGTAGAAATTAGGCAGATTCTCTTAAGGCAGAGGTGAGTAGACACATTAGAATTATCATGGTGGATCCAGCTTATGAAATGAAAAAATTGGAATATCAGTTGGCGCAGTCGACCGTGGAGCGACTGAAGCTGGGGGCCTCATTGTCGAAAGCGACGGAAAACACACAGATTGAACTACTTAAGATAATAACGCAAAGTTCGGCGTTCATCCACGAGGTGATCAGTCAACTAGAACCCTTCACGGGGACTGTAGGCGACCTAGAACACTTCATCAAGGGCGGTGATCAAATTAAAACGTTGATAACCGCGAGAAAGGAGACTGGCACACTACTGGAATCCGACGTAAAGTTACTGGAGGCCTCGCTGGTGGGTCGTAACACGCGTTGGTCGACGGGTCTTAAACGCCATACAAGGCGACTCAACCCTTCCCTGGGAAACGCTGAAGACACGGCTCAAGAAGTTGTATGGCGGAGGCAGGTGGACTTCAGAAGAAGACGTGTTCTACCCATTTAAGAAACGTAGAACACAAGGCTAATCAGAGGGTGAGTTCGCTGAGAAGCTCCTTCTGATCCACAATAGACTGACGGAGAATAAGGTAGAAACATGCGGTCCAACAGAGGGTGCTCAAAAAATGGAGTTTTTGAGGGGAATACTGAAGGTACAGCTGAACCATTATCTAGATCGACCAGGTTCGTTGCCCAGGGACCACGGCTTCATAGAATGTGCCCACGAGCTGGTGGACGCAAGGAAGCGTAACGAAGCCCGTTTCGGGAAACCGGAGGCGGATTGGACTGAAGTCAGATCACCGAGAAGACGTCACCGCTGCCCCACCAGGCGGATTGACCGCAATGGGAATTTCGAAAAACGACCGAGCAAGGGACGAGATGATAGGAGGCCATAATTTCAGTCCGAACTCACGTATTTTATCGAAAACGCGCTTGAGGTGTTCCACGTGTTCCACTTCTTTGTTCCTACTAAAGACGATTAGATCGTCCAGATAGACTTGGGAATATGATTCACCCAGTCCGCGCTGCATTTCATCCATGAGACGCTGGAAAGTGAGTGGGGCCCCTTTTAGTCCGAACGTTATGCGAATGAATTCGTAGTGCCCCGCTCCCACGAAAAGGCCGTTTTCGCAACATCCTCTTCGGCCATCCTCACCTGGTGATACCCACTCTTCAGGTCCAAAGTACTAAAAATGGTCGCCCCAGCTAGGCGATCTAGGATATCCTCGACCCTAGGAAGGGGGTACCGCTCGTCCGTAGTCGCCTCATTCAATTTTCTGTAATCCACCACAACACGATATCGCTTCCCATTGTCGCCCTGTCCACACTGCTTCTTTTCTACCACCCACAGAGGACTATTAAAAGGGGAATTACTTTGCCTGATAATACCCTGCTTGAGAAGCTCGCCCAATTGTTCTCCTATAATATCTCTCAGTGCCTGCGGGTAACGC
>NW_027104816.1:1966261-1967607 GCF_000696795.3 Halyomorpha halys | reverse complement strand
CACCCTGTCCTTTAGATACACCAGGTGAGAAGTGGCATCGAATCTTCTTCTTATCCTCACCCCAAGATCTGTCACCTCTTCTCTCGGCCTCACCCTCTCTCCTCGGATATGATCAAATCGTATCCAAGCATCATTTTCATGATAATGTGAATCGTGTCCCGTGAGCCTTTTAAGGTCAAAAACCGTCTCTCCCAGTATTTGGCATTTGCCATTGACTGTCGACACCGCGCATCCACATTTCCTTCGTCCCGTCCAAATTCCCAGCTTCTCCGCCGCCCTTTTACTAATCAACGAGTTTGTGCTTCCTGTGTCGATAAGGAAGCTGATGCCAGACTCACCCATCCTCGCCACGGGCAACCTTGTCCACTGTCCTGTACTCGCGCTGTTAATAACTATTAACTCTCCCGGTTGGTTGCCCCACCCACTACCGCGTCCTCAATCTGAGCGCGCGCGTCCCGTTACTTCCTCTGCTCCGGAAAATCCCCCCCTCCAAGGATTCTCCCCGCTTACCTCATGCTTCCCCGTAGCCGGAAAACTGCGCCCACACCGGATGCTCTCGTCTTTCGAAGATTCGTCGCTGGTGTTGCGTCTTCCGCACCTCTCGCTGGTCCGTCTTCTGCTCCAATCCTGGTTGTTGACTTCTTTCGGTTCCGGTTTTGGTTCCCTTCTGGTTGACCGATGGCTACGCCTCGGGCATTCCCTTGCGATGTGCCTGCCGCACTCGTAGCACCTCGTGAGAGTACATTGGGCTGCAATGTGCCCCGTGCGATTGCACTCGTAACAACGTCACTCTGAATTCCGCCTCCGATCATCTAGGCCTCTGCTCGGCCGTTTTTCGAAGGCAGTGTTACGGTTGATCCGCCTGGTAGGGCTGCGTTGGCGCATCCTCTGCGACTTAACCTCCGTCCAATCCGCTTCCGGTTTTCCGAAGTGAGCTTCATTGCGTTCCCTCGCGTCGATCAGATCGTGGGCACACTCCAGGAAATCGCGGTCCTTGGGCAGTGAACCCGGACGGTCTAAGTAGTGGTTGAGCTGTACCTTCAACACTCCTCTTAAAAATTCCATCTTTTGGGCTCCCTCTGTCGGTCCGCATGTATCCATCATCTTCTCAGTCTATTATCGGTCAGCCTATTATATAACAGAAGAAGCTTCTCGGCAAACTCACCTTTTGATTGCCCATGGGCTCGGCGTTCCTTGAATAAGTAAAACATATCTTCTTCCGGGGTCCACCTGCCTCCGCCGTACAGCTTCTTAAGCCGTGTATTCAGTGTTTCCCAGGGAAGGGTCGAGTCTCCTTGTATGGCGTTCAGAACTCGCCGAGAGGTACGACTCACCAAGGAGGCCTC
>NW_027104816.1:1964206-1964452 GCF_000696795.3 Halyomorpha halys | reverse complement strand
ATTCTATCTGTGACCTTTAAATTCTCCCGAGTTACCTCCTGGATTTTTCCTTTTCCATTCTTCCTCGGGACTTTTCCCATAACTTTCATGTTGCTCGAAGAAAATTATGGGAAAAGTTGTGTATTTCTTCTCCATTTGTTACCGTGCACTTATAGTCCCGCTGATGTCCTCGAAGCCCAAAGAGGACCTCAAATGGTGAAAACCCCGTAACTGTATGTACAGAATGATTGTATGCCACAATCGCCT
>NW_027104816.1:1963313-1964156 GCF_000696795.3 Halyomorpha halys | reverse complement strand
CTCCCACGAAAAGGCCGTTTTCGCAACATCCTCTTCGGCCATCCTCACCTGGTGATACCCACTCTTCAGGTCCAAAGTACTAAAAATGGTCGCCCCAGCTAGGCGATCTAGGATATCCTCGACCCTAGGAAGGGGGTACCGCTCGTCCGTAGTCGCCTCATTCAATTTTCTATAATCCACCACAACACGATATCGCTTCCCATTGTCGCCCTGTCCACACTGCTTCTTTTCTACCACCCACAGAGGACTATTAAAAGGGGAATTACTTTGCCTGATAATACTCTGCTTGTGAAGCTCGCCCAATTGTTTTCCTATAATATCTCTCAGAGACTGCGGGTAACGCCGATTTTTAACGTAAACTGGAATTTCTGTTTTCAGGTTTATCCTGTGGACCGTTTTCCCAGTAGTCGGAAGTAATTCGCCTTCGCAATAAAATAGATCTCCGTTCCGTCTGACTAAACCTTCAAGGGACTCTGTAACACAATCTACGGCCCCCACTTCCATGCGCCCCTTACTCTCTGTCGTCGCGATGGCGTAGTGTAGTTCGCCTAGCCTATACCGCCAACCCCCCTGACGAACTTTCATAGTAAGCCCTACACGTTTCAAAACGTCGCATCCGATGATCAAATCGTATCCAAGCATCATTTTCATGATAATGTGAATCGTGATTTGAGAATCATGTCCCGTGAGCCTTTTAAGGTCAAAAACCGTCTCTCCCAGTGTTTGGCATTTGCCATTGACTGTCGACACCGCGCATCCACATTTCCTTCGTCCCGTCCAAATTCCCAGCTTCTCCGCCGCCCTTTTACTAATCAACGAGTTTGTGCTTCCTGTGTCGATAAG
>NW_027104816.1:1962178-1962427 GCF_000696795.3 Halyomorpha halys | reverse complement strand
CATATGGTATCTAAAACATATGGTTTATTAAACTTAATAGCTAATACTATTAGTAGTGGTTCTTATTGTTATACAGCTAACTTATATATATATAAAGTTACAGCCTCAGTCAGCTGATGCTTCGATGTCAGCTGACTGAGGAGATCAGCTGATCGCATGTATATAAAGAGATGTACTGAACCCAATAAAGATAGTATGTTACATCAGTTCACACGTGTTACATCTTGTTCCTTCTTCTCTTTTTTGACA
>NW_027104816.1:1953919-1962080 GCF_000696795.3 Halyomorpha halys | reverse complement strand
ATATAAATAAATGTGTCATTTGAATTAATAAAGATTCTAATAGAATCGGCTGATTCATTTAAAGCTAACGTCTTACACGTAGTACCTCTCTAAGGCGTTTAAAAGCCCATTGATCACAGTAGGCCAAAATTAGAAGGTCTTAGTGTGAAATCTCGCTTCACGAGAAACACCTTAGAAGATAGAGGACAACAATTTCATAGTGGGTCAGTACTTTCTAGTGCTAGATTTATGGAAATGTATATTGTCTTTTATTTCTCTGTCTTTTCTGGATTCCTCCTCCTTCCTCTACCTTCTATCCTTTCGTAGCACCACGCGGCTAGTCTCCGGGCTTATATACCACTTCAGGAATAGTATCCTACAGGAATAGAACCCGGTAAAACGAAGTTACCATCTGGCATGACCCGATGGCTGGCTACCCTCTGGCTTAGGAATAGTACCCTTTAGGACGAGGTTACCACCCTTAAAGAAATTACGGCTTGCACCCATATGTCTCATCGTATCTATTCACCTTCTAATTAACTACCTTACCTATTAGGACACACATTTTCGAGGCTTTCTGGTCAAGAATACCTAATATTATCAATTGGAGTCTGATTACTTAACACAACCACCTCGACAAACAGTTCCACCGGTAGACATCAAGATGCCTTACACGTATAATTATACAATGATTAAATATAAGATCAGGTAGAAAGCTGGCAAAAACAACATCAGGAGAATCCCACCGGGCAGTTCTATAAAATTATATTTCCTCATATCCAAGCAAATAAAACATATGGTAGTACTACTGACAAAAGAATTAAGAAAAATAAAAACATATGATACTATTGGGTATTATTATCACAAATGAGTATAAAATGATACGAAAAAATAACTTTTCTGACGTTAGTCATTTTAGTTTAAAGTAATGAATTAAAAAAATGGTGTGAAATAACTGCCTTTTTTTAAGGTTTCTTGCACTATGATCGAAGTGTTCGTAGCTTCCCTTAAACTTTCTTAGTATTCCCTCCACTTCAAATTTTGAATGATAGATTTTCAAAATTTCCTTGGTACTCCATCAATTTTACCCTTATATGACCAGTTTGATTGTTAATCTGTGGTTTTTCTGCCATTCCGACTGACCGTATTGGAGCACCTTCAGAAGATATAGGTATAGTTTAAACAGTTATTGGAAACAAACAATATCACTCATCTCTGATTTATAGAGTCTTAATAATATAAAGAATCAAGGATAAAATCTTTGAATAGTATGTAGTATAAATTATCAAAATAAAATATCAATTTACCAAATTAAATAAGTTGGATGTTTTGTAAGTTCGTTGGTTACAAAGGCTCTTTAACAGCTGTTCCATGTTATTTCTGTAGCAGTTATCATCTGTCTTCGTTTTATTTTTTGACAGGGTACTTGTATATATTTTGATTTCTAAATGGCATCAGTTGGAAGTATTGGTAATTCAATCATACATTTTGTTAGTAATTAAGAAAATGTACCATCAATCCGTTATAACCAATATACATAATTCAATTAGGAAGGATTTTCACTTGCTTTCATACATCTTTGGTTACTTAAAATTATGTTAGTTTTTATATCTGCCCAAATGAGTATCAGAAATCATCAGTCAAAACTAAATGTCTTATATGATAATTCATATTCATACCTGTTATATCTTGGCATTTTTTTATTTCTCTTGATTATAGTTCATTATTTAATAATTATGAATAATAAATTATGGAATGAGTCCACTTGCTGTACTTTGATTGTCCTTAATGTCAATGAATATTCCTGTGTAACTGTTGAGAATTAATCAGTATCCCTTATAATATTCTGTAATCCTAATAAATGTTCTGTAAATCATTAAACTATATCATATTTATGATCAGTATTATTTTACCTCTAGTTTTTGGAGGTTCCTGAAAGTGGCCTTATACATATTGGGCGAAGTGGAAAAAAATGTTAAAGAAAATCTCCTCTTAATTCAATATGTTGAGTTATAAAATGAATTTAATACACATAATGCTGAAATTCAATTTATTAAACAAACACTAAAAGTGTAATCGATGAGACTAATTAAAATTGTGAGTGTTAATTCAATTGATTATTATGGCTGTCCACCTTTTATCTAATCAGTATTACCAAAATAGTGAAAAGATGACACTTGTGAAAATATTTCGAGGATCAGTTAAAAAAACTTTTTATTTCATTCCGAAATTGGTAAAACGATTTTTTGCAATAAAAAAAAATTTATATTAGGACAATAGGAAGGAAGAAAACATTTAAGTTGAAGTAAGCAGTTCAATTTTCCTCCCTATTACTTAATGTACACATTTTTTTATCAACTAACTTTACAGACAAAAAATTTGGTTCTTTCTTCAGTAGTAGTCATACATTAATTATTAAAAATTTATCGTTTATGAACTATGGTATGATTTTCACTTGTTACCTACCATTCCTACTAGCCAAGGAGTAGATACCCATTGCAAATAAAACATTCTTTTTACTTTTTAAAATATCAATTATTTCAGGTCAATAATAAATGACCGAGAAAGGGGTCTAGTTAATTAACATTTTGGTTTGTTAAAGTAGTAGCTTCTCGAGTAAACTTCAAAATTGGAAGTTGATATTGCTATCTACCTTTAGCTAATACAGCAAGATAGTTTTCTTTAGGGATTTTGTTACTTCATAATTGATTTATTTTAACATCTTAAATTTACTTTGGCAATCCTTTTACTGAATGTTCTACAACTTGTTATGTTTTGTTTAGGTAAAAACTGTATTTTTTTTTTATTTTTTTTTTAGTTTCAAACATAGTTAAACTTGATTTAAGTCATTCATCCTTTGTTTCTCTTCAGTCGACCATTTACAATTTATATTGACTTGGTTTTAGCTAAAACTAGAATATTGTCAATATTTATTTAATGATTTTAGAACTTGTAATAAGATTTAGTAGTTTATATGTATATTGTTTATATTGAGGAGAAGATGGTCAGGGGTGCGATCAGCCAAAAACACAAATAAGCAAAACTTATTTGTTTGTCAAGGGGGTCATTAATCTATGGGGAAGTTTGTCGGGGGATCATTAATCTACGGTCAAGTATCTACACCTCAAAACTTATTTATTTGTGCCGATGTTTCGACCTGAATTTCAGGCCTTCATCAGGGCTGAAAAAAAAACAAAAAACAACCTTAATTGAGAGAAAAATAAAATAATAAAAAAACAAATTTTTTCTGAATTAAGGTTGTTACCTCTTTTTTTTTTTTTTTTCCAGCCCTGATGAAGGCCTGAAATTCAGATCGAAACTTTGTCAGAAATAAATAAGTTTTGTTCATTTGTGCATCTTTGCTAGATGGTCCTCTCCCACCCTCCCCGACCATCTTCATATCAGTCTATGGTCAACTATTAACATCTCATTGTTTATATTATTTTATTCAACTTAATATTATTTTTAGGTAAGCATTTCTTAGTTTGCAAAAACTTTTCTCAGCGCAGTCTTTCCTTTAGTACCACATTAACTGAAACACATCAGCTTCTTTTGAAGACATGCAAAGATTTTGCTGAAGGGGAATTAATTCCAAATGCTGCAACTTTTGACCAAGAACATAAGTATCCGAAAGATCAGGTATTTGTCTACTCATCCTAAACTTTTTTTTCTGTTTTTTAATAAGATGTATTCTGTTGTTTTGTTTAACGGCGTTAAACTTCTCTGGTCATCGACGCCATTCACTTCCTATTAGTTTCCAGCATCATTCAATTGACTCAATTCAATTTCTCAATTCTTCAACTATTTGAAATGTCACATGTATACATATATACCCATACATACGTATATACATATACATACATATTCACACATAAACACACTTATACATACACACATGCACATATATATACACACCTATATACACACCTATATACAGACGCATGCACGTATGAACACGTGCACACACATACACCCACCCTCACACATACACATTTACACACTAAGGAAGGCAAATAAGTAGTTTCTGAAATGATTTTTCCAAAATTATACAAGGGTGAATATCTTAATTTTTTTTTTTAATCATATTTCTGCAATTATATTTTGTGATTTCAAAAATTTAAATACCAATTCTATGATTTTGTCATCGTTTCTGAGGGTTGATGATTTGTCAGATTTCAATCCAAAACTGCTGAGTTGTGACATAAAGTATGGGGATTCCTCAAAGATGTGGCCAATTGTCATATTGTTACTACAGTGTTTACATTTTGGTTGCGTCTCGTTTGTAATGAGGTAGGAATGAGTGAGTCTTGTTTGTCCTATTCTCAGTCTAGTGAGCACAACCTCCCCTCTACAACATTTGCGGCTGGAGGTACTCCAGGGCCCAACTTCCTTCTTTATAGTTTTCAGCTTACTCGCAGGGCTCTCATTACACATAGACTGCCAATCATCTGTAATTTCTTTTATAAGGGGTCTGCTCATCTCTATTGGAGTTAAAACAACTTTGAGTGCTTCTCTAGCAGCTCGATCAGCCAGTTCGTTTACTGTGATTCCCACGTGGCTCGGAACTCACATAAATTGTACTGATATGCCCAGATTTACTAGGGTGGTTAGATAGTAATGGATTTTAGAAATTTTGGGGTGTTTTGGATACATGTAATCTATGACTTTTAGCGAGCTTAGTGAATCTGTTACTATTATGATGTTGTTTTGGGTCGAAGACAAACAGAAATATAATGCTGCTGCTATTGCATTTAGTTCAACTGTGAATATGTCACATAGCTTGTGTATTTTAATTTTATGCGTTGAATTGTTGGTAACAAAAGCTGATGCTGTTGACTGTTCTGACTTAGGTCCGTCTGTGAAGATTGTAAAGGCTGTCGGCATGTTTTAGATTAGGAGAGAAAAATGAGCTTTATATTGAGACAGTTCAGTGTTGTGTTATTTTGAGAGTTCTAGAATAGGTTTAGGTCGTTGATGGGTCCAGGGTGGATGGTAATTTTCTGATTGATTAATTTTTAAGGTTTTAAGAAAAGAGATGGTCGAGGAGATTTTTTCTGACAGCGGAAGAGTTGAATTTCATTTTTCTTGAAAAAGATTGGAAAACTTAGCATTGAATATTTATTTGTGGGTCGGATGTTCTGTCTGTAGGTACAATTTTGAAGTGTAGCTTATGGCTAATTTTTATCTTCCAAACAAAAGAGGTGATTGTCCGGATTCAGTGCCTAGGCTAAGAAGAGGAATGCTTAGGCTTGTTCGAAATGCTCCAGTCGCGATTCGGGTTCCGGCGTGATGGATTGTATCCATTTTTGAACGTATTAATGCCTTATAAAGTGTGAGTAAGTTAGTTCTATCGGCACCCCAGGAAGTGCAGCTTAGTGAGCGAAGAATGTTTACTTTTTTAGTACTGTTCACTTTTAGTGTACAGACATGATGTTGCCACGTCAGTCTTTTGTCAAATGTTAAACCTTGAAATCTATGATAATCTGCGTATGGTATTTGGGAGTTACCTAGAAATAGATCGGGTGACTGAGGTGTGTTTTGTTTTCTACTGAAGTGGAGGCATCTTGTTTTTTTTTTATGGAAAATTGAATGTTGGTAGTGTATGACCAATTTTTGATCCTGTTTATTGCATTCTGTAATTTAAGTTGGTATTTGAACACTTTTGGATCAACCAAAAAATTACCAGATCGTCGGCAAACAAAAGAGGTTTAACTCTCCTAGGCAAATTCAGTCCTAATTCATTTGTGTCCAAAGGAAGAAGAGTTGGACTGAGGACACATCCCTGAGGTACACCATTAATCTGTCTGTGTTCCTGTGAGAGTTCATTTCCAATTTGTACCCTATAATGCCGATTTTCCAGAAATTGTTTGATAAATAGGAACATTTGTCCTCTGATTCCTATAGAGGGCAACTTTTGTAGTATGATGGCATGGTTAGTGTTGTCAAATGCCTTTAGCATGTCAAAGAAGACAGCTATCATTTGTTGCCCATTAATAAACGCATACTGAGCCTCTGTCTCCAATGCTATCAAGTGGTCTATTGTGGATCGACTCTTTCGAAATCCTGACTGGAATGATTGTATTGGGCTATTTTTTTCTATAATCCACATCAATCTTTTATTGACCATTCTCTCTATTATTTTGCATACACAGATTGTAAGAAAAATTGGGTGATAGCTGGTTGGGATGAGCTTATCTTTACCGGCTTATAGAATTGGAATGACTATTGAATCACTCCAGATATTTGGTAATTTTCCAGTTGACCAAACGTGATTGTAATAGTCAAGTAACAATTTTTTTGTATCATTTGGAATTCTTTTAATCATATCGTAACGTATATTGATAGGACCAGGAGAGGAACCCTTTGTAGTGTTCAGTATGTTATCGAGTTCCTACATTGTAAACTGTAGGTTGTAGTATGAGGTTGTGTTGTCCGTATTATTTTGGAATTCTGTTTGTTCTGGAGTGCTATTTCGGTGGGAGTTAGATAATTCGGAAAGGTAGTGTGTAAATGCATTTGAAACAATTAATTGGTCATCAGAGATGGTACCAAACGATGGTAGAACTTGTAGTGGCGTTTATACTATTGATGAATTTTTTCCAACTTTCGGTTCTAGATTGGTTGAATGTTCTCCTACAAAGTGCTTTCTGTCTTTTATACTCTATTAGGTTACCGGTTGTCATTGACCTTTGAAATTTTTTGTATGCTCTTCGATGATTTTTAATGGCTTCCTTGCACTCGTCATTAAATCATGGGACCGATGGTCTTTTCGGCAACCCAGATGTGATCGGTATTAATACTTTAGCCACTTGTAAGATAGTGTCATTGATTGCCTTACATCCCTCCTCAGCACTCATCTCACAAGGAGACCCTTGTGGTGTAGTAGCCTGGAACGTATACTGAATCAGCCAATCAGCTTTGTCTAGCAACCATCTGGGTTTAGTTCGGCATACGGGATTTAAATTTGCGAATTTTATTAATATTGGGAAGTGGTCACTACTGTGTAAATCGGTAAGAATGGTCCAATCTGGATTATTGTGTTGCGTGGAGCTGCAGAAAGATAAGTCATGAGCTGAAAATGTTCTATAACTAGAGCTGAGATAAGTTGGTTGGGTACTATTTAGTAGATCGGATAGTTCTATAAAGTTTTCAATCATTTTTCCTCATGCATTTAGATCTTTTGAAACCCATAGAGGGTGGTGGCCATTCATATCCCCGACAAGGAGAACAGGGCGGGGTAACTGACTAAATATGTCCAAGAGATGCTGGGTTTCTATTGACCGATCCTGAGGTAAGTACATATTACATACTGAAAAGGTGATATTTAAATGTATTTTAGCAGCTACTGCTTGGAGTTGAGTGTTTTGAGGTATAGATTCGGAATATACAGATTGGTTTATGGCAAGAAGGACACCATGGTGACCATGATTTGGGTTAGGGCCATCTTTTCTATAGATTTTAAAATTTTTTAGAGTCGTGTTTTCATGATTTAAAATATTGGTTTCTTGAAGAGCTATGCAAAACGTGCCTATGTCGAAAATGCCAAACCTACAGCAAACCTTACAGTGCGTCGGGTTGCTAATAAATATCTAACATTAATATTTTGGTATCCTATTTTAATTTCACTTGGTTAAGTTGAGGTGTTGAAGGTTAGGAGATAATTATGGCTTTCATGTTTTTCGTTATTTTTATAAAACATTCTTTTTACATCAATAACTTTCTGTATTTTTAATTCATCTTTAATTTCTTCATTAGTACAAAAATTCAGCTCCGGACACCAAATAACACCCTTACTCATGTTTAGTTTACCGTGTGGTTCAACCTTAATCGGGAAATTATTAGAAAATTTTTCACATTTTAAAATTTTATCAGATTGTCTATTACACAATATTTCTATTAAGAGCGTTCCATCTCTTAATTTTTTACATTGTCTGACTTCACCAATTAGATTTTTGAGGTTTTTATAAATAAAAAAAGGCAAGATTTTACTAAAATCTAAAACATTTCCATCTTCGCCAGTTTCCGTTCTTTTAATAATATAAAACCTGTTATAGTTTTTTGGCATATTTTCATTATTTCCTTGGCCTGTACCTTTAAATCGTGATTTTTTACATTTAGCTGGTGGAGATTCAGCCATCTTAATAGCTGAATCGTTTTAATAATAGAGAAAATATATATATAT
>NW_027104816.1:1945063-1952161 GCF_000696795.3 Halyomorpha halys | reverse complement strand
TTCCTATAAGGAAATTAACAAAACAAATAATAAAATAAAACAAAAAGGTAAACAATAAAAAGAAAAGTATCTTCCAATCTAACTAGAAAAGAAATGAAAAACAATGAATTTAAAAAAAAAAAGTAAATCAAAGTCGTCCCTTATCTTTTGTCGAATGTACAATGTCTAATCCCTCGGAGCTCCTATCAGCAAACGTCTACACTCTACGAATTATAAACACAAACTGAATAAGATGTGTAATATGATATTTTGTCTGTTGTTCTAGTTGATTTTTTCAAAGACAGAGGTTCTACCATGAAGGGTCGGTCTTATTCAGTCTTTCCTTTATTTAGTTATAAGAGTTGCCACTGGAACAGTTAGAGGTTATATAAGACCAACGCTTTGTTGCAGATGATCAGTCTGTGTGAAGAAGTCACTTGGAGAAATAAACAAAATATTGTATGTAATGAAGACAACATACCCTGTGGAGAAAAATATCAGAAGAGTAGATGATAACTCAAAAAATAAGCTTAAAAACTATGCTGTTATAGTGGAATTAATTAAAATTTTGTTAATGGTTTCCTTTAATTGATGTTAGATGGGATTTGTGTTCTCAGATCAACAAATAATCGCTAAATCTTGGGTGAATAATGATGTTTTAACTCCTTTTGGTTAGTCAATCCCTTAATCATTTACTGTTAGAGAGAATTGAGTTGGACGAGGGATATAGGCCATAGGCCTGCTTGACAATGTTGGCCTGTTCAAGATTCTGAGAAAGTTCATAACCTATTTGAACTCTGAAGTATCTGTTTATGATAAATTGCTTATTAATACTATCCATTTGTTCATTGATTCCAGTTGATGTTGGCTTTCAGAGGATGGCTGTATGGTATATGGTGTCGTAAGTTTTATCATATCCAAAAATACTGTGACCTATTTTTTTATTATCCACATCAATCTCTCATGGTCCTAGAATTGAAATCTGTACTGTGTTTGTTTATGGAATTGAGAGAGTTACTGACTTGTGAACCATCATTATCTACTTGGAATTGATTAAGGTGGAAATATCAACTATTATACAGCATTAAATTAAAGATGTTAAAATTAACCCATCTGGCCTCTAAAATTTTGAGTACCGATACCGAAGCATGTTTGACATTTCGTTCTGCTGCTGTGAGATTGATGTTGAAGCATGTTTGAAATTTTACCTGTGGGCTTAGATAGGCCCTAGGGAATTCCACCCTTAAGATAGTGACTTGTTATTTGACACTAGCCTTGGTGGGACATTTTAGAAGCTCTAGATATCATTCATTCAGAGATCAAGTGTTATATATTATCTTTTTCAAGTTTTCCTGTGAGCTAAGACAAGTTGATAATAATTGACTACTATTTCTTTTCAGTCAAATATTTTCTTTTTAAAATAATTTTAAAAGATGCAACGCCTGTTCTTTTCAAGTATAAAAAGTCAAACCCATTAGTTATTTGTAATTTTAATAATAATAAAGGCTTAGCACATCTAAAAGTTCGATGCCCATGCCACTGACTACTTTCTATATACAACTGTCAAGTGATGACCATCCAAATCCAAATCTACAAAATCAGTCAAAATGCAATCTTCCCATCTATGCTTTGGTCTACCCATTGGAGGTTTACCCAGGGTCTGTGTTTATTACCATTTTAGGATCTATTTACATTTTTTATCTAGGATCTATTTACTAAACTCTACAACCTTACGTGCCCATCTTTTTTGCTGCATTGCTATAACCTGAATTATATTTATCAGGTGCAGTTCAATCAATTAGGCATTGTGTACCTTTCTAAATACTTTGGTTAACTCATCCTTTTTCGGACCATATATTTTACACTATACTTTATTTTCTAAATCCTGATGGCACTGTTCTTCTCTTAGTTTAAGTGGTCATGTTTCGCATCCATAAAGAACAGTAGGAAGGATAATAGTATTAAAAATTGTACACATCTATACTCATATGTAAAGGGCCTGGGCACCCTGGGGTGCAAAGGCATTTGGAAGAGGTAAGCAATGTCAAGCATGGACAGGACTTTGATAGATGGCCACCCATTAGGGATGACTAAGTTACCCGGGCACTTAGGCCAATATAGTGAAAGTTCAATTTCTGCATGGGAGTGAGGTAATAATGTCCTAACCCTGGACTAAATGCCTTCTATCAAAGGCATAGACAGAATCTTCCAATATCTCAAGAAATTTAACTGTCTTAACCTATTAATGACCCTGGCTATAACAGATTAACATAGTAATGACCCGAGCTATAATAGATTAACATAGTAATGACCCTGGCTTTAAGAGGCTATTCCATATCACATTCCATATTGAATCAATGGAATGTTTGGAATTTGTACAGAGCAGGAGTTACCCTATCAGTTGTAAATGAAATAAAACATTCTATTAACAGCCATACAAGAGGTAAGATGGTCAAAGTGTGATGAAACCACTATCGACAGCCACGCTTTTTTCTACTCCAGAAGAAACCTCAAAAAAATGAAACAGCTGGATGGCATTGGATCTAGTTTGTCTAGCTGCAAGGAAATCAGTCATAAACTTCACCCCAATTAACAAATTATGATCAGTTTGATAAAGTTTTGGACCAGGCTCAGAAACATGACCTAAGCTAAACTAAAAAGTGAATCCTAAAAGGGTCAATGTCACATGTTTTATATAAATAGTAATGGCTTAAAATACTGCATATAGTAAAAATAAAGTTTTTTACACTACGAATGAACAGGAAAAAGATAATATATGAAGAAGATTATAGATAGATAGATGGATGGATGGATAGGAAGTAAAAATAATAGTGTGAATTTTAGAGTAAAATATAAATAGCCTTCACAAAAATCTTAGATATCTTTCAACGCCTTTTTCTCGAAACTAGCATTTTGGACTTAACCCTTTTAGAAGCAAGCCACGGTTTTACATACAGAAATTAATAAATAAGTTTGAGCCGAAATCCATTAATGAAAAGGATATAATAAACAATAACCCACACAGCTAATAATAAAATGTATTTTACAATTAATGAAAGAAAAAATAAAATGATGTACAGAAATAAAAATAAATTAATTCTCTGAGTAAATGATAAATGTTTAATTTAAAAAAAAAAAACTTATAAATAAAACTCTTAACTAACGAGGTTTCATGCAAAAAAAAAATTGATCACAATTCCTGTGTACAAAATGAAAATAAACAAATCAATACGAAAGAAATATAAATTAATGCAAACTAATATTACCTAATGCATAAAACTTAGGAAAGACACAAATTGTGTGAATAATTTGTAATAGAAAACCGCGAAGAGATAATTAGGAGTCTATGACTCATAGCTCATAGCATCACTAATAGCTAAATAGTTGCCAGAATTAGTTTTCCTAAAAAAAAATGGAACTAATTTAGTTATTGACTGGCTAGCTTACACCAAATCTTATAACTAAATTAGTTGTTAGTTGAAATGGACAATTAAAAACTATTTTAGCTGTAATATATATAAATAATTGACCATGTAATTTCAAATTATGAAGGAGATGGTCAGGGTTGCGGTCAAAAGAGAAACAGAAACAGAAAAAAATTACAACTTGCTAATTGCTGCTGGTTTTTGATTCCTACTGGTGATGTATAAATTGAGATTCAGAGTTCATAGTTGCCTTTTATAAAACCATACTCTGCTGGATAAAAGTGGGGTTAGGAGACATTTTTGCAAATCAAAACTTATTGTCATCATCTTTTCATTTATTTTACTTTTTTTAATAAATAGTGAAATAGAGTAAATTTGCTAAAATATGGGCACTAACAAGGCTACAATAGTTCCTGAGAGTAAAAAACAACATTTCATAAAAAATGTACTGAAAATCAGTAGTTCGTGAATTTATTGTGTAAAATCTATATTTCAGGAAATATGTGACATACAGTTGTCTATTAGCCTTCAAATTAAAGCTAGCTTAATGTGCTATAAAGCAATTTATGACTTTATCTTCATAGGAGTAGTAGTTATCATGATATTTGCTAAAATAAATTGATTTATAGTTGTTCAGACAAAATTTCATATGCAAATATCATAAAAGATACTGCCCCTACGAACGTAAACGTTCTAAACTACCTTATCGTACAGACATTAGAGTATTACTCGTGCAGTAAACATCACTCTTGTGTCTCCTTCTCTCTTCAACTTGCAGCTAGCGAAGATTCCATAAAAATCTATATAAATTATTAGGCTAATCTTGGTAAAACATTGTGTGTTTCATTTCATGAAACATTGTGGCCCTAGGCACTATAATTATCAGATAAAGCATTGAATATTGAAGAAATTAGTTGCTCAGTACAAGAGTATGGGGATTAGTTTATCAGAAGGCTTGATCCGACAGTGGCTCACGTAAACAAACAATCTGGTACGTGTTTTTATTTTTATTGCCTTCAAGTCCTTTAAACTCCAATCATTTTTATTTTTTTAATTTTATTCATTTATTAGTCTTCAAGATGGTTATTTGTAAGACCTGCAGTAAAGCTATTTCAAGAGACGAAAAAATGAAAATTTCATACATAACCTGTCTGAATATATATCACAATAAATGCATCAAACTTGATAGCTCTGAACCAGATGTTCATAAAAAATGGATGTGTGCTGAATGTGAGTCAGGACCTGGCATGTTGAAAGGAAATGAGCCTATCACCATGATTAATCTCTTAAAGGGGCTTATCGAGGAGGTTAGAGAAATGAAGGCTAAGCTCCAGGGCATCGATGAGCTCGAAGATTTTAAGGACAGTCTTCAGAAGCAGTCGGAGCTTTCTTTTGAAAATTTAGAACGGCTGGAGAAGATTGAAGCCCTCCTGGACCAACAGAAGAATAAAATCGAAGAACTATCCTTAGAAAACAACAATCTTAATGCTAAAATATCTGGCCTTGAAGCTAGAATTAATCAGGCGGAACAGAATCACCTAAATAATTCTGTAGAGATTAGGGGAATTCCCGAGAAGCAGGGAGAAACCATAGTAGGAACGGTTCTCAGTATTGGTGCAAGCCTGGGCGTGAAGCTGTGTCCAGACGATCTGGACCATGCAGTACGGCTCAGGCCTAAACAGGAAAGAGCACCGGGCTCTATTGTGAGATTTGTGCGTCAAACAGTAAGAGATGAGCTGGTGCGGCAAAGAATAGCTAAACGGGATTTCTCCACTCGCCACTTAGGTCGGGATGAACACGACGCGCACCGCGTATATGTCAGCGAAGCAATGACACTCGCCAACAAGCACCTTTACTGGTTAGCCAGGCAGAAGCAGAAAGTGGCGAAAATCAAATATGTTTGGTTTAGCGGAGGAAGGGTCAGGCGTCAGGTGCAGGCAGTCCGATGACTACCCAGCAGTCATCATAAGCAAGACCAGCGACTTAGACGTCTTCAGTTGAATTTGGTATCCAAGTCACCACAATATTATTATCATTTTCTTTTTTTTGTAGAAGATATTTTATTTATATTTATTTTAATTTTTATCAACACTTTAGTAATATCACATATACAATCTTCTCTATTTACATCTCTTATTTTTTTTATTTCTCAATCTTCATTCACTATTTTTTACAAATTTCAATAAATCAAGCAACAATTTCTTAGTTTTGTTACACTCTACATAGTTGTAATAGTATATAAAATATTGTTATTCTCTATCCCTCAACCTTTATCCTTCTTCTTACTTTTCAATTTACCACCTCATAGTTATGACTAATGTCCTCAGTTCCTGTCACGTTAATGCACAATCCCTTATTGCCCACTTCGATGAATTTAAACAATACTTCCTCAACAATTTTTTCCACCTAATAGCTGTATCCGAAACGTGGCTTAAACTATTTATTCCTTCCTCTCAAGTTTCTATTCCCAATTACGCTTTCTTTTGCCATGACAGATCCGATCGCACTGGAGGTGGTATTGGGTTGTATGTGCATGTTAGTCTTAAGGTCAAAATCCTGCTTTGTTCCCCTTCTCCTATCATTCCTCATGCAGAATACATGTTTGTCGAAATTTCAACCATATCTTCTTCCTTGTTATTTTCCATCGTTTATTGACCTCTCCGAGTTCCACTCGATAACACCTTCGAATCCTCTCTTGTCCAACTCGTTTCCACTTATTCCAATATTATTATCACGTGTGATTTTTACATCAACATGTTCTCTCAATCCAGTGTCAATATTTTCTTACTAATGTAATATTTTCCCTCAATCTTTACCTTGTTTCTTTTTCTCCTACACATCACACGCAATCCTCTGACACCTGGTTTGACCTATTTATCTGTGACTCTTCTGTAAAAATCCTTTCCTCTTCCTTGCACCCCGTTCCCTTCCTGTCATCTCACGATCTGATCCAAATATCGTACGACCTACCAGTCAAATGCTTTACTCCTAAAATCATATACCGTAATCTGGACCTCCTTTCCTATGAATCCCTTCAAGCTGACCTTGATTTCGTCCAGTGGGACATTATACACTTCTATAATTCCATCGACCCTATGGTATCCATCCTCACTTCACATCTGCAATCTATATTAGACATCCATGCTCCTCTCAAAACCCAAATCTTATGCCATCTCACTGCACCTTGGCTTACTTTGGAAATAAATGCAATGATAAAACAAAGAGAAGCAGCTAGACGCAAATTTCGTCGTACCCGCCTGTCTGCAGATTATACACATTTTTAACTAATCCGTAATGCAACCCAATTAGCAGTTTGACGTTCTAATTCCATTCACATTTATCACACCCTCTCCAATGCTCCTGATCGCAAATCCAAGTGGAAAATACTCCAAAATTTATCCCTACCAGAATCCAATAACCTCAGCTCTCTTCCAATAACACCTAATGATCTCAACAATCATTTCACATGCCATGCTACTGATCCATCAGTCTTCCCCGAAATTCAAAATAACATCTTCGATCCTGAAAACTTCTTTTTTTACCACATAAATCTTGTCTCCCAGTCCTTATTCCTGTACTTTATCATATTTTCAATTTTTCCTTGCAAAATGCCACATTCCCTTCTCGTTGGAAAACCGCTTTAGTTTGTCAGGGTTGTCTGGTCTTAGGCGATTTCTCCAGCCTGATATCTCTT
>NW_027104816.1:1932540-1944488 GCF_000696795.3 Halyomorpha halys | reverse complement strand
ATCCCGGTGACAATTGAAGGCCTCATGTGATCGGTTATCACTGAGAATTCACTCTTTTAACTCTACTTGAGATAGTTCCGTAGAATCTTATTGCTCAATCTCTTTTTATTTTATGATTAACAATCTTACATTTTACATATTAACATATATACATTTTATACAACAGATCGTATTTTTATAATAATCAACTTATATACAATTACAGTTTCTTAGACGCTTGTAGTGCTGGTCCCTGGCGGGATATAGCGGTACTCCGTGCTCGCTGACTGTTACAAGTTCGACCATTAAATAAAATCCCAAATCCTTCTTCACCTAATGACTTACATCCTATTTCTCTCCTTTCCAACCTTTCTAAACCGTTAGAACACCTTGTTCAAAACCAACTCTCAAACTTCCTAGAAGAACATTCCCTCATCAATCCTCTCCAATCCGGCTTTCAAATTGGCTATTCAACACAATCCGCTCTCCTTAAAATAACCCACGACCCCCAAACTGCCATGGAAAACCAAAACCTAACTATCCTTATCCTCCTTTATTTCTCCAAAGCATTTGACATGGTTGACCACAACATCCTTCTTGACAAACTACGAAATCTTCCTCTATCCAACAGTGCTTTGCGCTGGTTTCAATTCTTCCTTTCTGATCGCTCCCAGTACGTAGTGGTTCCAGATAAACCACCATCATTGACTCGACCCCTTACCTGGGTTCATCGCTTTCCCCCACCCTTTTTGCCATCTACATCAATGACCTTCCCCTCCTTATCCAACATTCTCACTACCATTTGTACGCTGATGATTTCCAAATTTACCTTTCCTTCCCACCTTCTGACCTATTGGCTGCCACGGAGAAGCTTCTCCACCCTAAAACGTTTAAATTATCTTCGCCACCTACTTCCTTTTGAAACCCGTAGGCTCCTGGTTACTTCCTTAATATTCCTCCACTTTGATTATTGCTGTTTGGTTTACGGGGTGTCTCTGGGGATCTCGAAACAAAATTTAAACAATTAATTAATTGCTTTGTACGATTCATCTTTGGGGTCCCAGGGACGCTTCTGTCACCCAATTTTATGAAGAATTGAAGTGGCTTTACCCCTCCTTCCGTCATAAATATTTTCTTGCTTCCTTCCTCTACCAAATTATCCAATCCAATCCCATACCAGTGATATGTTGGATTGATTTGAGCGTTACTGAGCATAATCGACACTTATCCGGTGTTGTTGCGTCTTTTAATACATGCTTCCTATATGATCTCGTGGCAATCACTTGATATTGAATAGCAACCACAAATCCCTCTGTCTCTGAGAATAGCCTTCCAGCTTTTAATCATTCAACTGATCTGTCTTTGTCTATGGAGGCTTCGTTCAGTTGGCTATAGAATCTCCCATGCAGAGACTTGCTTTTCCCTTCTGCCAGTCGTTCATTTTGTGATACGATTGTTGATTCAACACCTTTGCACAGATTTAGTGCAGTTAATCCAGAGTCCAGAGATTATTATTATCCGATTTTTCTCACTATTGCGGGTTGAATGTCTGAGGTAGGGGAGCTAGAAGTCCAACCACCTTCAGATTTTGTTTATTTATTTATTTTTTTCAAATATTTAAAAATGTTCGCACTATACGTGCAGTGTCTAAGAGAACTGACTGTTGAGCCTCTCTTAGCACGTCATCATCATCATTCAACTGATCTCTGTTTGTTTATGGAGGCTTCGTTCAGTTGGCTATAGAATCTCCCATGCAGAGACTTGCTTTTCCATTCTGCCAGTCGTTCATTTTGTGATACAATTGTTGATTCAACACCTTTGCTCAGATTAAGTGCAGTTAAACCAGGGTCCATCCTTGTGATGGCAAGATAAACCCCTGTTTTTTTTTTTGTTTTTTAGAAAATATTGGCATAGGGCCTCTTCCTGTTTGTGGCAAGCTTCTTCAATATTTATCAAACCACGTCCTCCTTCTTTCCTAGGTAAGTATAGACGAGCTTTAGAAGATATTGGGTGGTGGGTCCGTTCTTGTATACTAGGCGATCCATCTCCTGTAGGCTGGTGTTCGACCATTACACTATGCCGAAGCTATAACTTAGAGCAGGTATAGTAGGTGTTGATGGCCTTGATTTTTTGCTTCCCGATTAGTTGGGTTTGAGCACTTTTTGTAGCCTAATTTTGAGCATTGTTAAAAATTCTTGTTGGATATCTTTTCGGGATATTTTGAGGTTCTGTTGCATGCCCAAATATTTATATAATTTATTTGCTTCAAGTTCCTTTATGTGCTCTTCTTCAGTAACCAGAATGTTTTGTTTATTAACCACTTTCCCCTTGGTTACATGGAGCACTGCACATTTATCAATGCCAAATGACATTCCTATGTCTCTTGTAAAAGATGAAACAGCGTCAACCATATTACTATTATTATAATACATAGGAACTGTTCGATTATAGGAAATTTAGAAAAACTATTGAATGTAAGCAGCTTACTTGGGCTTGGGCTCATACTTTAGCAAACTTACTCTACTTTAAATGATGTTCAATTTGGTTTTCTAGTATTGTTGGTAGTTTCAAAGATATGGAGCTCCAAATGAAAAAATAATTTTTTTGAACATTTTGGAACAGCCGCCATTTTTTATATCCCCTAACTTTACTTGGAAGACTCATCAATTTCTAATAGTAATTATATGTATTTTTCATTAAAGTAATCAAAAATTGGGATGAAATAACTTACTTTATTTCCACCGGGCTCTTTTACCAAGAAGCACATAAACCTGTTTCACTAACTCTTTTTTTCTCTACACACACTCCAATTCTTTTAATCATTATATATTAAGTGTTACTAGAAATTTCTTGGTATACTTCTAGTAATTGTTGGGAACATTACTAATACTCCTATAATAACAAATAATCCAAAGGAAATATGCTTGTAATGAAAATTATCATTTAAATACTGAAAATCTGTATATGATCAACTAGATTCTTCCAGACCAACTTGCCAAAAGTTGCTTTTAAGGTCAAATGTTGCATGTATATTTTGCATTAGAACATCGAAAAAGAATATCAGTACACTGTGGAGAGTCATAAATAGAAACAAGGCTTACATTTATATGATGTCCATTTAGGCAAATATGTTTAAATCATTTCACCAGAAACTGGATCCACGTTTTTCTTTTCAATCAAAATAATTGGTTTAGTGTAGGCAGAATGGTATACCTCAATTATGTCTTCTGTAATCATTTTCCAAAACTCATATTTTAGCTAATTCAATTAATTTTGGATTCAACTTTCTTGTTTATAAGGTACATTATTAGTTAGTTCTAGAATGTGCTCATAATTTTTGTATAAGGCTTGGTTATCGCCAAAAATAATTTTATTATCCCTCAAAATGTTTTTGAAATCAATTTACTGTTTTGAGTGCAAAATATGTCTAAATTCCTCGCAGATTTTATATATGCTATCACTTATACTGTCTTTTTTTCTAAATTTAAAATAATTTGTTATACAATTAATATTCACATTATTACCAGAATTAAAAATTTCAAATGGTTTTTCAGTTTTTTCTTCATTTGTTATTATAGTATATTAAAATGATTTATCTACCACATTAATAAAATTTACAACCGATAACTTTCTATCTGCATATTCTAAACTGATAAAGTCAGTTTCAAAGCTAATTACTGCTGAGTTGATTTTCAGGATATCTACACCAAGCATTCTATCTTGACTTGAATCTACAATATCTGGTGAATAAAAATTTGCATAAAAAAATATTCACCTATCTTGATAGGGATAAAAATTTGTCTATTGATTTAAACACTCTTCTTGCCCATCACAGAAAAAAAATATTAATTTTAATAATTGATAATGTTTTGAACTATCTGAACTCCCCATTAAATATATTGATAAAGGACTTCTTCAAATAGAAACCTCAGCTCGGCTATCATTGAAAATGGTATAAATTTTATTTCCAAAAATTTATTTCTATTTAAGATGATTGAAAACAAATTTTTCTAGAAAATTGATTTTCTTCTAAAATATGTTATCCTCAAATAAGTTATTTAACAAATAATCCCCATACATAAGAAGAGCATTTTACTTCATGAATGATTGGTGTTATGACTGTGTGTTGGCAGTCTTAAATTAATTGGAGCAATAAGCGGTTCTCTAAAACCTGAGGCTGAATAACTAGATTTTTAGAGTTTGGTGGTTAAGACATTTCATTTTATTATAATAGGGAACTATTAGGATTGAATCCCTTTGTAAATATATGATAATCAGAATTGAAATTAACCATAACTAGTGAACATCATATATGGGATCATACAATGGGAACATCATACAATGGGAGTTCATAACTCTCTGCTACTACTCAATTTTAAAAATCATTCAACAAATTTGAGCACTCTTATGTCAATAGTATTGATAGATTAAATGTTTAAAATATGAGAACAGTAAGTGAGTCTGACTCGAGGAAAAGATTTTTTCTAACTATTGCCTTTTCAACTATTGGAACTAACCTTATGAACAAAGGTTTTGGACAGCCTACTCTAGACTAAAATATCCAGTAGACATAGTGAAGGAACTCAACCCTTATTCCAACTTAACTTAACAAGGAAAATACACAACAGGTACTTACGATATGTTCGTTAATTTATTTTTTTTAAATACTATAGTTGTTCATCAATAAATTTTTATGAAGAACCAAAGAAACAATGAACAGATTTTCCCCCTATTTAAGGGCCAGGTCAATTAATTTTAAGCAAGATTGATTGATTGCTGGGTAATAGAGTTTCATTCTCCACTTAAATCAATATTAAGTTGGTATTAATGATTCCAAATGCATGTAACTTTCTTCAATCCATTTCCAAATAAAGAACTTTTGAAGAAACAATGTTTTGCCTCTCCTAGAAATAATAGTCACTGGTTATAGCCATTAATTCAGTAATTTTTTTTTTTGTGTTACAGCAAAGATCCCTTCGCTGACTCCATCGTAATAATTTTTATTTCCTTACTTTCATAAATTAGTGACAAGTGATTACTTGTCAATATCCAACATCATTGAAAACTGTGTACAAAATAAACTTCATAAAGAACTACATTACTAATATGAATAAATGAAGCCTGATATTCTACATCTGTCATTTGCATTGCTTTTCACTTTTTGTTTAAATTTCTACAGTTTTAATTATTTTTAACCTAACCTCATTGTTTATCCTTTTTAAACATTGTTAGCTTTATTTTATAGTACAAAGTTAACTGATTGAATACATGTTTGAATGTGAAGGCGAGAGAAAGAAACAAGGATTTATTTGTACATAATTAACATTGTTAATACTTATTTTAGATTAAAAAAATGGGTGAATTGGGATTAATGGCTATTTCAGTGCCAGAAAAGTATGGAGGCGCTGGATTAGACTATCTTTCATATGCAATAGCATTGGAAGAAATTTCTAGGTAATTAAGCATGTCATATTTTATTTCATTAGTAATTATGGAATGAATTGTTCTAAACTTTATATTTTTATGAGTTATATTTATATAAATGTACTAAGCCACAATAATAGCATTATATCCCATGATCAATTGGATAGCAGTAATGTCTACGATTTATTTAATGTTATAAAGTATAGATCTTAGGTCTGTCCCAACAAATGGTTTTGAACGGAAAATTGGTGTGTACATACTCAATACAGCTTTTCCATTCTGAAACCCATTTCGCATATGTGCCTACCAGTATTCTCTCAAATTGTTCGTTGGAGCAGACCTTTTTTAATGGTAACAAATATATATTACTAATTTGATTTTATTGGGTTTTATTTGTCTAATAATATATATGCATTAATTTAAACTTGAATCAATTTATTTATAATGCCTTTAATTGATGGTATTTTTATAAAATTATTATTATTAAATATTTATTAAAACGACTAAGGATACACCCTTATGAACCACAATTAACCCCATCTTCACCTTCACTTTCTCTTACTTATATATGAAATATTTACTAAGAGAAAGTATTGCAATTGTGAAAATTTCAAATTCATGTTTTTGATGTAAATGCACATTTTCAGTTCCCCTTAGTCCTTAGTGCATGGGTGTGGATTCGTGTGTATATAAGTGGGTGTATGACTGGGATGTTACAACAACTCTTTTGTTAAAAATTACCAACCGGTAGTATTCATCTAATTTTTTTGTGTATTGTTCATATAATCAATTTTACATTTCCTTATAGGATTTTATTAAAAATGGCTCTAAAAATTTTGATGAAACTTGATTTAACCGTAAATCAATGTAAAATTTAGTGATCTTTAATGTCAGACTTTTCTTATACTTAAATGCAGATTTCAAAAAAAAAAAAAAAAAAGTCCCTCTTAAAGAATCTTTAGTTTTGTTTATTTGCATTAATTAACTCGATCACATTTTTATTATTAATGACAAAATGGATAAATATTAACTATGAAAAATATTTTTCTGGAAGTTGTGTTTTCTATAAATAATAGTAGTAATATAAACTTATTATATACTCTTGGAAATATAGAGATTTAAAAAAAATAATATGTAGCACATCAAGTCATAAAAGGTATTGAAGAAAGCAAAAAAAAAAAAGATTTAATGAAAGATCGGTGAGCCCATATAGCATTAAATAAATGATTAAGAGCTGAGTTTAAATTCTGATGAACTTTTATATTTTTATGTTTCTGCCATACTCAAACAACAAAAATATTAATAAAAGTAATTATATAAATACTGTTGAAATTGGAGTTAGGCTCTCAATTAAAAGGCTCATTTGAAAAATTAGTGCAGGAAATTATTACTACTGTAAATAATACAGAAATATCTGTTCTGAAACAAGTGAGGATTAGTTTCAACTCAAAGTAGGGAGATAAGGGAATGTTTTGTGATGTGCCCACTGCACCAATATATATAATAATAACAACAAGACTTATCATAGTTTTATTCTATACCTATGTATATTTCACAATTTTTAACATTTTGACCTATTTTATGCTAAACCACATTAAGTCCACCTTTTAAAAAATAAAATTATATAGTAATAACAAAAACTTATTACAGTTTTGTGACATACTGGAAGATTGCTGATTATCATCATACTGGAAAATGTATACAATAAAAATGTGATAAGTTTATTGTTATTACTATATAATTTCATTTTCAAAAATGTGGTTTACCATTAAACTGGTGGGGACATGTGTATTGCATTGTACCATTTTGCCGGTCTGTAAAATCTTTCCATGTCACCATAGTGCTCATCATAGTTAGTTTTTAATTTCACTTAACCTATATATGAGCTATATAATCTTTATAAAGTCATTCTTAGTGTTCCATTTAAACAAAAG
The DNA here is from genome assembly GCF_000696795.3 of Halyomorpha halys. Classification (NCBI taxonomy): domain Eukaryota; kingdom Metazoa; phylum Arthropoda; class Insecta; order Hemiptera; family Pentatomidae; genus Halyomorpha; species Halyomorpha halys. The sequence goes on along the minus strand of NW_027104816.1, from coordinate 1,937,151 downwards.
ACTCAAAACTTATGGCAAATTAGTCATGCCAGCACCTAATGTGGCCAAGAAAACAAAATGCACTCACACTCACTAGCGAGCCTTGACCAGAGGCAGTGTTTTTTTCCTCCACCTCAATTCTGCTACAAATTATGAGTGAATACGGATACTGCTGAAGAGCCCTCCGGTAGCGGAGGAGAGAGTCGACAAAGTGAAATGGAAGGCACCAACAGAAATCATTAAAGCATGGAGTAAGTCCACATCTTTCCACATAATTAACACCATCCTCGTCATCATTTAACCTCAGTCAAAATTAATTATCTCTTGCAATAAATGTTCTATTTTGGCCACCCTTGTAATAACAACAGATTTAGTGTTTAACAATTCTCTCTTATTCAACCAACCTCTATAAATAAATTCTCTTTCTGTCACCTTATGCTTTATTTCATTCAATTAATTAGTGAAGGAGTGCCTGGTATTGAGCTGAAGGCTTAGTATTTTCAATATAAGTTGTTGTTATTACTATGTAATTTTATTTTAAAAAAGCTGGGCTTAATGTGGTTTTTAAGTTAGTCTTTTTTATTGATATTTAGTAATAAAAACTGGATCCTTTTAAAAAAAAAAAAAAAAAAAAATATCAAAATAAAGTTGTTTATAATAATCAATATTTTTCTTAGAGGCTGTGCTTCAGCTGGTGTAATAATGAGTGTCAATAATTCATTGTATCTGGGACCTATTTTAGCTTTTGGTAGTGAAAAACAGAAGGAACTATTTATAAATCCTTTTACTGATGGCTCAAAAGTAGGATGTTTTGCATTGAGTGAACCAGGTAATTTGTGAAGAGGATTTATTCTTTCTATGAATTCTTATTTATTCTTTAATTCTTAAAAATAATACTCAATATAATTTGTTTAGAAAAATCAATAATTACAACCCTTTTAGATTTATATTTAAATATTTTATTAGACTGAGTCCTTGATATAGAATGTATTTTTGGTATAGAATTATATATATACTTATCTGCCAACTTATCACTGGCAATAAATACATAATATTAAAAAATTTTATGAATAATCAAAGGAGAAAAAATGGAAAATTGAGAAATCCGATTCAAACAGGAAAAACCAAGAACTCCTGATCTTTCCTGATTGTATTACCGCTTTGTTATATTTTGTTAAGCTGTTGTATTCTTGGCAGGAACAAAATTTATGTTTTATGTTCCCATCTCAAGAAAACCTCAGAAAATAACAATTTTTCATTTGTAATTTTCACCTTACTTGATCTTAAGATCTATTTAATCACAAAAATAGCTATAATTTCAATACGAGCTGATTTTATTTTCAAGTTTCAAAACCTTTATTAACTTAACTAAATTTTCTCTCAGTCTATTTTATTGTTGTTTTGGTTTTAATTGATTTGTTATTCAGCAATATAAAATTTCTACCCTTTGCTTTTTTAAACTAATATCTGACTAAAATGATTTTATTTGGAGTAATAAGTGTTGACTTGTAATTCAAGTATGATCAAAAGAAGTAGAAAAAAATACTACTATGACTACCCATTTACTGATATCAGTCAGTTTAAAGCTTAGGTATATTATTTTAGTTTGCTAAAAAAGGGCTCTATATACAGCTATACTTAAATGTTTGAGTGGGTGTTTTCATATTCAATTTCCGAATAATGAAAAGCTGTTCCTGTGAAGTTATAAGGAACTTATTCAGTGAAAAGATTTTTTTTTTTTTTTTAATTCTGTTCTCGAATATATAAACTAGAAAAATCATGACAAAATCACCCACCTATTCTGTAAGAATGTATGCCATTGCTTTTTAATCCAAGAGAAGAGATAAAGGATTGTAAACTTTAGACTTACATATTTGACTGCCAACAGTCATGTCTACTATGAACGCAGACTCTATCTTCAACAGTTTTGAGATAATTGTTGCTATCTACTACCTTCAGCTGTATGTAAAGCCCTTTCAATAAATATTACTAAATTGATAGCCATTTTATAATTATTTCACTTCATTTTTTAATTATCATATTGTTATAACCATCTTAACCCCTTGGAAGAAATAAATTAAAAAATAAACAAAAGGGATAATTGTTACAGTCTATCGGTATCAACATTGGTGAGTGAATCCTACCAACTGTACATATAATTTCAACAGTTAAAAACAGTTGTTAGTCTAATACTGAAGTCAATATTAATGAAAATATGAAGCAACAACCATGAAACTATTGATATTTACACTCCTAGAAAATATTATATCAGAACCAAAATATACAAAAAGTTAAATTGACGAAATTGAAAAGACTAATTTTCCATTAGAAGAAAAAATAATATAATAATATGCAATGTACCTGAAAAAGAAGGTAATAGTTTGGAAAATGTAATATACAAAGTGAAATCAATATCAACAGGCCATGGTCAAGGACAGATATTTTTCAGCTGCGTGTGAAAAGTAACCTTATTATTGTTTCATTATTGTTATTGCAAACTTGTTAGTTTGCCCATAAAATAAATTGCTGTCTTTTGTTGATTCTTGGCCCTGTATCACACTACAATTGGTGTCAGAAGCATGATTTTGGGTAAGAAAAAAACAATTTTTTTTTCAGAAGCATGTAGCTATGGGAGGGCATCCAAAAATGAGACCCCTGACTCTGACTTTATATTAAACAAAAAAAAAAAAGACATTGTGTAAATCCAATAAGTAGTGTTCGTCGAAGTTGGAAGCTCCAAATTCTTTCAGCAAATGTTTGTGGTAGTTATAAAAGATTCTGTGATTCTAGGAATTGATTTTCTGGATGCCCACTAAGTCTTACTGAACCTCAACCAACAGACTATGTCGATAAGTAATGGAGGGTTAGTTATAATTGTTTAAGAAAGGCGCCCCCTCACTTCTGAACAGAAATTCATGATGCCATTTAGTGGCAAAGATAAGCGGTAGGAGGCCTGGGCCGCCATCTTGGTCCCCCCTCCAAAAAATAGGGGGTCAGAACCAATAGAGTAGCCATCTTGACCTGTACAGGGGAAGAAAGAGATAGAACATTTCAAGAAGGTTTCTTCTGATAACATTCATGAGGAAGTAAAACTTCACTCTCAGGCGAGAGAGGCGGTGGTGGCAGAAGGATGAGGAGAAAGAAACAAGAGAGAACCCTTCTTGCATCCTAACATTCACACCAGAACCAACCTTCAAGATCCAAGAATATCTTAACCATGTAATGAAATTATAATTTATTAAATTAAATTCTAGCCTATGAAAAATCAGTAACAAAATGGCTAACCACTCAGGATTATTAAACAAAATGGCCTCACTTAGCCATCATACATTACTTACCCCATTAATAGCATTAATAGAATCAATTGCTTAGATTGTAAGCAAAGTTACTTTCATTGGCAAATTTTAATAGGAATTTAATTTATTCCAATACCATTTAGTGATCTTAATTATTGATTTTCTTAATGATTAGTCTCCTTTCAACCTATAATATGAAATTATATTCTTTTGTCTCATCACTACACTTTATTATTTGAAAATGTGTTGTAACTTACTAAAGGTTTGTTAGAATCTCTTCTGTAAAGCCTAGTTTGTTTTAGTATAATTCCTTTTGTTTAGCATAGCCGAGCACTTACATAATTATCTCAAAATTTATTATCATGTCAATACTAAAAATTTGTTTCTCATTTGAGAAAAAATTGATATGAGGATTGAGATAATGTTCTTTATTGATGAAACTATTAATAACAAGTGATAGAATAATTGTATCATCACATTCATTAACTAGGTAATGAATGCAAATAGGGTTGTAATTAATGGTCAACTTTGAATCACCTCACAATTATAATGTGTGTGTGTCGTTCTCTCTTAGACTTCGTACAGTGAGGATCGCGGTCTCCCTTTGACGAGAAACAATAGAGCTATTGTTTGCCACATTTCCGCTCAAGACTGTCATCAACAGCTAAGCCTTCTTACCTATTTACTTTTATATTTTCTTTATATACTTGATGCATGTATTAATATTAATAACTAGAATCACCATTTAATTAATCTAAATTAGTATATATACATATTTAGTTAACTCTAGTACTTACGTAACATTACTTTCAAATATTAATTTTAATTACTTTAAAATTTTAATTTTTATTTATATTCCTATTTTAGTTTATTTTATAACATAAGCAACACATGGGGGATCCTCCGGACCCCCATGATCTGTCTAACCCAGGGACTAAAATCCGTGGAAGAATTAAACATCCCCCTGACAAAATTAATCCCCAAAGAGCAGAAAATATGCCGACATATTTAATAACCAAAAGAACAGATCAATGGGATTTTAAAAAAATTTCTCCATTTTTTATTCACAAAGTCATAACCAACTTGGTGGGAAATGTTAAAAATGTGAAAAAATTGAGAGATGGCTCTTTATTAATACAAACAATCAATAGTCAACAGTCAACAAAATTACTATCTTACACAGACTTTGGTGGACAATTCCCAGTTCAAATAACACCGCATAATACTCTTAACCATAGTAAGGGTCTTATCCGATATTATGATTTTCAATATATGGAAATAGAGGAAATAAAAAAAGAATTAACTCCAGTAATTAAAGATATAATTAGAATAAAAT
>NW_027104816.1:1931433-1931661 GCF_000696795.3 Halyomorpha halys | reverse complement strand
GCACAATGTAAGAAGCAGTCGGTGTGTGTACAATGCAGTCAAAGTAGACATTGTGAAAATACGCGATGTGATTTACCGGCAAAATGCATAAACTGCACTGGACCACATAATGCTCTAGATCGCTCCTGTAGCTCTTTCAAAATACAAAAAGAGATTAAAATCATACAAATTAATAATAAAATACCACTACACGAAGCTAAAAAAATATATAAAGAAGCAAATCCCACG
>NW_027104816.1:1911796-1923573 GCF_000696795.3 Halyomorpha halys | reverse complement strand
TTAAAATTAGAACAGTCAGTTATCTGCTTTTCACCATCCTTTCCAATATCGTAACGATTATTAAACAAATTATAATTGCCACAAATTTAATTATAATTGGTGCGGATCAGTACACCATACCAAAGGTATGACTAAAACAACTAGGCCTTACCAAAGCCAACAACCAACGGGCGTTGATGACCAGGCTGTTAAACGCCCTTTCAAAACTAACAAACAATTATAATGTCAAAATTAAAAGCAATTTAATTCATATGAACATGGCCAACACATTGTTTGTGATTTTAAGGTTATATAATTAAAGTACAGTGAAAAGTTCACTGAGTTACAAATTTAAAGCACTCAATTATTATTATTAAATGGGCAACAGACCATGGAAGTCTTAAGTCCTCGCACGATGTATTTCCTAATACATTGCGCGCTTCTTGACAAGGTTTTTTTGTAGGGTGGGTTCGTCACTCCCACACCTATTTTTTTTTTATATATGGTAAATGAATACATCAAATCGGTATTGTTTATAATTACTCATCATCACTTATCACTTTAAAAACAGGAATTAGTTAACATAAATATGGTGCACAAATTGAATGCGGGGCATCAAGCATTCATGAACAACTCGTTCACTATACTTAGAGGTAGCAACATTCAAATACTTAGTATTTCAAACCAAATACATCTTGTGACAGTAAGACTTGGGTTTTCCTACAAGCCCCTGCAATCACAAATTACGTGCAATTGCTTGTTGCCTGTTCAGCTCATGGACACTTGAGCTGTATTTTAAACGTCACCCACTCATTTGACGTTCAAAGTTGTTTTAACATTTTTTTTTAATCTCTCTTTACTGCCTGTTATCAATTACAATTGTCTGGTAGCTCTTCATTAATGCCTGGTTCACTAATTTGTTCCCTTTTTCTCTTTTCTTCTTTTTAATTGTACCTCATTTTGTCACGTTGCTTCCCTTTGCCTGGTTGGTCTTGCTTTTGAACATAATGCCAAATTCTATACCTGACTATATGTCTCAAATTTCAGCCCTTGAGAGAAAACTTTAGGGTGTAAACAGAAACATTATGGGCTGCGTAGAAGCCAGAGTTAGGGCTCTTGCTGACCCTCAGTAAGCTCTATTGTTTGAAGCACAGTTGGAAGCCACCCAAGCCTTTTGGGAACAATTTCAACAGAAATGGGATGAGTGGGACACCATTCAAGTCGCTGTTGATGGCGGCCTCCTGAGTGAAAGAATGCAACAGATGTACAATTCATGCTGGGATGAAGTTATCCTGGCAAGATCGTAGTTGCTACAATTAAGAGAGCAGAAGCAAGTGGCAGAGTGTCATGCTCGGATTCAACTGTCGGAAAATCGACAATCCGTGGGCACAACAATTGGTAGTACTAGTGGTCCTAAGGCCTCCCTACCGAAAATACCCATACCAGTCTTCACAGGAGATCTCAAGAAGTGGACTCATTTTAAAGATACCTTTCAATCATTAGTCCATAATGAAACGGGTTTAACCAACACAGAAAAGTTCTATACTTGCTTTTCCATAGAGGAGAGATCCTACACTCTGGCCTGGAATAAGTTGTTGCAGACCTATGACAACCCAAGGGTCTTAGCAACCTTCTTTATTGCATTGAATATTAGACTTCGAGTCCAACCACTCGAGAAACGAGCTGCAGAAGTACGAGCGATTTCTTACCGGTGTAGCCGACAATATTAAGGGTTACATGTCGCTCAATCTGGAGAATTCAGCTGAAGTTCTGTTAGCATTCTTTGCACTTCGAGGCCTTGACCCACAGACCTGAGCTTTCGCGTACTTCGAAAAATACCTTTCCTTCAGCAGGCGATGTCATCTCTTTTGTCAGACAGCACAAGATTGCTCTTACCCTCTCCAGAGACTTAGTGTCTTCCTCAAACACTAATTATTATGCACCAAAGGAGACTCCACGATCTCAGGCTCCCAGGCGTGGATCACCTAAGTACAGAAGCAACTTTCTTCATTCTGAAAATCCGTCTGTCCGTAATTTCAATACTCCTCCTAGGTGTGCGAAATTGCCCTCCAATCCCTAAACCATTCAGAAACAGTCACCAATTTATTGCCCTTTCTGTAAAAACCCACATTTTATTTCACGATGTTTTAAATTTTGGAACCTTTCCTTAGAAGAGCGTAAGGCATTCACTGTTGGTAAGGTTGCAGTAACTGCCTAGATGCAAATCATCACACCTCCGAATGCAAAGCTGGAATCACATGCTGCTTCTGTAAGGTTTGCTCCTTAACTAACAATCACACCAAAACCAACCTTTAAGCTCCAAGAATATCTCAACCATGTAATGGGATAAAATTTATAACTAGCAAACTAACATATATTGCACCCACTTTTGTTCAAACCATATAACAAATTGTTTCAGAAAGCTTAAATGAGAATAGAGGTTATTTCATTTGAAAAGCATAATATTAATTTATTATAAATACAGTCCACTCCATCATTACCAGCAAATTACAAGTAATTCTTTATTTAAACCAGCTTACCAGCATAATAATTAATTTGGGTAATATCCCCTAACTTTTACTCCGGAGAATATCTGAATTAAAGAATAATTATATTGGCATTATAAGTAGAGCAGTATTGGCTGTAGATCTTGTACTTTCAGGAAGGAACAAAACTACTATTGCCATTGAATTAGGTGAGGTAAAGATTAGTTTGATTGCAATAGTAGAGCCAACTTCTGAAAATCACAACGGAATTTTAATGGGATGGACAATTTTCTTGGCTATGAGGAAAAAAAACACTGACTAAAATGTTGAACATGGAAGGATTTAACTGAAAATAAAAGAAGGGAACTGTGGTTGGATGGCACAAAGAAGTTCAGATGATAAGGCTGAAAAATAACCAAAATCAATGAAATACTCCACATCCGCTGAACTACAGAAAGTTTGTTGATGAAACTGAGGAATCCTTAGCAATGGAACAGAGAAAACAAACAAAGAAACTGTTAAATAAATTCTAGCTGGTCTTTTCGTGCTCAGACAAGTATTTAGGGCAGAGGAATTTGGTACACCAAATTAATACTGGTTACCATCAGCCGATCAAACAGTCTAGGAGAGTTCTGTTCACAAAAAATAAAGAGGTCAAGAGGATATTAAATGAAATGAAAGTGCAGATAGTGATCAAAGCTTCCAGTAGTCCCTAGGTGTCTCCAGTTGTTTCGATAAAAAAAAAAATAGAACCTCCACCGTAGCTCCTCCTGTCTCCTTGATACTGGTAAGATTATCTGCATTATCTTCTCTTTTCCATTCGCACTCTCCCAAGTTTGCTTCATCAACTCTTTTTCTACGACCAGAGAATCCCACTGAGCCCAATAACACTTTTACACTTCCTTGAACATCAGAATCAGTCCAATATCCTCGGCCTTGAGCTGGTCTTCAGATTTCAGAAGATTTCCATTTGTCCGCAGGCTGGGTGACAGTCTTCATGCATTGTTATAAAGAGTTGTTCCAACTCTTTCCCTTCGGCTCTACTGCAGTGTCTACGTTCTTCAGGGTCTTCTTGAAAGAGCATCGGCATTGATGTACAATCGACCTTTCTGATGTTCCGATGCTGAATTGGTACTCCTGTAGTCTTTCGATCCATCAGGCCATTTGCCCTTCGGGGATCTTAAAATTCAACAGCCATGTCAACAAAGCATGATCTGTTCAGAGAAGGAAAGGCTGTCCAAACCTTGTTGTAAAAGTCCTCTAGAGTCTTAACGATTGCCAAGAGCTCTCTGGGTGGCTTGGGCGGTCAAGCCCTTCCCATCATGAAATGAGTGGGGCCCACCACCACCTTCCACCCGTAAATGAATTCCCTGATTTCAGAAGGGATCCTGAGAAGGGATAACTCTCTTCTTCCATCAACCAGGGAAAGTCCGACTCGGCGAGGGCATAAATCCCGGTCTTTCTCGACAGCCTGGCTAGGTGTCCTTCCATGGCAGAGCAATCTATTATTACGTGTTCCGCTGTTTCAGGAACTCCGCACGTTGGGCACCGGGGGTCGATGTTCTTTCCAAAGCTCTGCAGCTTTTCCCGGAACCCCCCGTGTCCTGTTAGGATCTGTGAGACCCAATAGTCTGGGAGGACCCATTTAGTCTTCAATCTAGAAAGGCGGTAGGGAGGAATTTTCTCAAAGTAGTGCCCTTCTGGCTTGCTACCCACCGCCCATTCCACTCCTGTATTGAGTCCTCTCGCAGTATTTTCTTCCATAAGTGTGGAGTCTCACCGATCCTCTCTCGGAGCTCCTCCGGCAGCGCTTCTAGTCCCTGCCTCTTAACTTCATATTTAAAGACATCCTCCCTGAGGATGAGGTCCAGGGGCATCGCTCCGGCCAGCACCTGCACCGCCTCATGTGACACCGTTCTGTATGTCTTCGTGACCCTCAGCAGAGCCAGTCTCTGTATGGTAGTCAGTCTTCTCTTCTGTGCCTGCGTGAGGTTTCGGCTCCACGCAGGGGATGCGTACCTCAGAATTCCCAAGATCACACCTTTATATATGGTCATCGTTGCAGGGTATCTGAGGCCCCAAAATGCACCCCCCAATCCTGCTTAATCCATTGAGTGACAGGATCACCCTGTCCTTTAGATACACCAGGTGAGAAGTGGCATAGAATCTTCTTCTTATCCTCACACCAAGATATGTCATCTCCTCACCCGGTCTCACCCTCTCTCCTTGGATATCCAGAGTGATAGGACGAGCCCTGTCCATGGAGCCTCTTATGAGCATAGCCTGAGTCTTGGCTGCTGCCATACTCAACTTCCTCTTCATGCACCACTCTCCTACAAGACTGGCACACCTCTCCCCTTCTGTCTTTAGTCTGGATCTGCTGTTCTTGGCCACAATGACTGCCAGATCATCTACGTAAGTCGTGGCAAGGAACCCCTTGTCCTCTAGTTCCCCTAGCAACTCATCGAATACTAGCTTCCACAGAGCTGGTCCTAGGACCGAACCCTGCGGACATCCTCTTTCGATTTTTCTCTCGACCTCATAGTAGTTACCCCTGATCCTGACACTCCTGTTATTGAGGTAACTACCTACGAGGGAATATAGATTACTGGGGGTGTCGAGCTCTTGCAACTGCTGGAGTACACAGGGCCACCAAACGCTGTCGAAGGCGGAAGAGATGTCAAACATTATCAATAAAACATATTTCTCCGCCCTCTCCTCCACGTCCCTAGGCACTCTCAGCAGCGCATCCCAGAAGTAGTTCCCTTGCCACGGGTCGAACCAAACTGCCGTGGGTGACTTGCAGCACTTAGGATTGGTCTAAGGCTGTGGACAATCATGTGCTCCAGGGAGCTACTGGGAGGAGGCATATTGGTCAATAGGATTTAGGCGTTTCCTTATCCTTACCACCTCCCTCTCTCTCCTTGTTACACAGTAGTTCTTTTCGGGTTTGGAGAGTGCCTGTGAGAAGTATTCGATCACTTTTTCCTCTTCCACTTTGATCTGCTACAATACCCCTCCAATTTCAACTTTGCATCGGTGTCCACAATAAACTGGTAGTCCTGTTCAGGATATGCTAAAATAGGAGCAGAACACAATGCTTCTTTAAGTAGGTCAAAGGCTTCTTGACACTTGTTACTCCACTCAAAATGTTGTTCCTCGTCAGTCAGTTGGTGATGCAGTCGGGCTATATAAGTGAATCCTTGGACAAACCTATAGCACGTACTGGGCCCTATGAAACTTCTGACTTCATGTTTGTCTGATGAGTCAAAGGTACTGAACTTTCTTTTTGAACAGCTGGCATTTCTTTAGGCTGAGCTTAAGATTAACATTGGACAGCTTCTAGAATATTTCTTCCAAGTGTTTTACGTGTTCCTTAAATGTCTTGGTGAAGATTGTAGGGGTAATCATCTTTAGTTTAACATGTTAATATGTGTTAAATAGAGAAATATTTCCTTCTTTTTACCATGTTAAAACGATGTAACATATAACATGGTTAATAATCTGTACCCCTACAACCCTTGAAGGTTCAGAGGTTCAGTACCTTGTAAGGAAGTACTGTTACTAGACCAACGGTTGTGCAAGGAGGTGATTTGGTCAGAATCATGCTCGACCGCCAGATTTTTATCCAATTGAGGGTACCCAATTTAAGAGGCTGGGTGAACCCCAGGAGGGCTCCAAGAATCTACTGAGAGTCTGTTGATAGGTCAGCTAAATAGAGAATGACGTCACCCAACAGACCAGCTGAGCTCGTCATCATTTTGTTTGTTATCTTAGGTTACTTGCTCGTAGTTTGTGTTTTTTTTTAATGTTAGTATTGTTTTGGATGATTTTATAACTAATAAAGCAATGGATGACAATAATAATAATGTAACGACAGTTGTCAATTAGCTCATCTTGATTCTCTTCCTCACAAGTTAGAAGACCAACAAGGCACTCAGTAGCCAATCTTTTACACCACTTCCACTTTTCACTCAATTTTGGCATATTTTAATAAATTACTTTAATCAAAACTTAGAAGTAAACAATAACATGAAGTTTAGGAAGGAAATGGTATAAAACAAGTTGCTCAGAAAATCTGCTAGGAGCTCTTATGTATTTAGCCTTTAACATGACTTTAAATAGGGCTGCTCATTATCCTATACTTAAAGCATCTAACATGGTAAAACATTTTACATTTAACACAACTTCATGAATACCCTTTATGATATCATCCAGAAAAATAAGGCATGGTTTCCAATGTAGTCCCTGTAAAACAGTTTCCATTAGACACTTGAACATAGCAGGCGCAGTGCAGAGTCCAAATGGCATGACGTTGAATTGGCACAAATCTGTTCCTGTCGAAAAAGCTGTCTGTCTTCTCCGTGTATATCCACTTTTTAAATCTAATGTGGAAAACCACTTTGATCCAACAAACGAGACCAGATTATCATCTATTCAGAGCAATAGATAGCTGTCCTTCTTCTTGAGTATTGCATGTAGCAAAAGGAACAGTGGCATGAGGATGCTGGGGTTGGGGTTGAGGATAATGGGATATTGGTTGCAATTGTGGCAGAGCCAAAGATTTCGGCTCAGTTTCTCCAGTTATTTCTGCGAAGGACACTTCTGGTTTGACAGTTCTTGATGGTCTTCTGGGTTGTCTAGTTTCCTCTTCCTGTCTTGGTCCTGCCTGTTTTCTGAAAGACAGTGTTTTGTACGTCTGACACCCCTTGTAATTAGTCAGGTGCCCTTCTTCATGGCATGGTGCACTCACTGCAGGTGCTTGCCTTGGTTTCCTGCATTCAGTGGATTTATGTTGTTCCCCGCATTTGATGCACCTTGGTAGATGATGGCAATAATGTTTAGTATGGCCATACTCTTGGCAATTATGACACTGAACTATTGTTCGTTTAGGGTAGGGTTTTTCAACTACTATCTTGGTGTAGTAAAGTCTGCTTACTATGTAAATTTCTTCTACTCCTGGTGTTTGTTCAAGATCGACATAGAACAAGGGCAACGGTATTTTATTTGTTGCGCCATTTGGATCTTTTCACTTCAGTACGTTAACTATCTGTCATACTTTGTACCCCGTGGCTGTCAGTTCTTCTTTAATGGCTTCTGTTCGGGTTGAGGGGTGTAGTTGTCGGATGACTACTCTGAATACTCTCTTTTGGTGTAGGTGATAAGTTGATCTTTTGTATCTGACAAGTATTTTATTATTTTTCGATATGTATCTGCGGTGTCAGGTCCATATTAGTTTAGGCCAACAGTATTAGTTTAGTTTCTTTAGTGCAACTCTGACAAATAAATGTACCAGGGTTCACTATTCTATTTAGATGTTGACAAAAAAATTGAAAATTTTTAATAAATATTGGTGGTGGCTTGGGTTCTCTGGGGTTCTGATTAGCTTCCCATGTTTTCAACAGTTATGTTAGTTTGTATGCTGTTTGGGTTTGGCATAAAGAATGAAGATTTCTCAGACGTGTTTGATTTAGGAGTTCTAGGTTGGGAGTCCATTTCGTCAATTGAGCTACCTCGTGTAACAGGTAGAGTATTTCTTGTAGACTTTCTAGCTTTTTGCTTAACATGAGAGTTTCTGGGTGTATTTTTCAGGGTTCTGGATCTCTTGATGGCATTTTTACTAGACATACTTGATGGCATTTTTACTAGACATCACCATATGAAAATATCTCGTTTCATGGTGGTAAGTCAAGATAAGAATAGAGAGTTTTAGGAAATAGGTTTAAAAAAAGTACAATGTTAGTTTACATATTAATATGTGTAATGAAGGACAGAGCAGCACAGCCCTCCCTCAATGCGTGCCCTAGGGCTACTGACTAAAAGCTATAGCTTTTATCTCTAGTATGAGTCTATGGCAGCTGTTATTATTAAGGAACGCATGCACTGTACACTGTAATTTATAAATAAGTGATTACTCACCTATATCAGCTCTCATGTGAGAGCTCTCACTTATTATTATACTGATACTGTTCTTCACTACTGTTTTTATTCTAGTTCACTGCAAAATATAGTCAATTTTGGGACACAATATAACATATGTTCAAATGCTAGCTAGCGCATGCGCACAGTGACCTCTAGAATTAGTAATCTGAATATATGCTTTAAATTTGTTGTTCTCAACACTTGCCTTTTACTGACTCAAGAAAGTTCTGATTGCTTCTTAAATAAAAGAGGTAAATTATTAGCTAAATTAACTTAACTAATTTCTTTAAATTGGAAAAAAAAATTACTTTATTTATAATTAACACTATAATTTTTACTAATACTAGCTCAATCTTTTGAAGTATTATAAAACGATTTAAAAGTATTTTCTAAGCAACCAAGTATTTCCCTACAAGAGTGGTCGAAATTATTTTAGAAAAGTATATTCAGCTAGACCAATCCCCAATAATTATTTTATCTATAATCAACATCCATCATTAGATGGAATTTTATTTTCCAAGGAAATAAGTAAGGCTCTAACTTATGAGATTTACAAGAATCTTCTCCCTAACTGGTTTTGATATATCGCTGCTATCATCATACTTGGACATTCTTCAGAATTCCACTTATAAGCAAGTCTTTGAGAACCAAACATCATTAAACCAATGTATTTTAATCTGGATTATCTATATTGGAAGTCTGGTGAGTCAATTCATTTAAAATTTGTTGAGGTTAATGACTTTCATTGTGAATGGAATATTTATTAATTATTCATAACATTGTGCAACGTTTCAGGACCACTGTCCCATATTCATGCACTTTAAAACCTCATGATTTCATATGGGAAATCATGTCAACCATTATGTGCATCTTCACTTCTTCTAGAGAATTTCCCATATGAAATCATGAGGTTTTAAAGAGCGTGAATATGGGACAGTGGTCCCGAAACGTTGTACGATGTTATGAATAATTAGTAAATATTTCATTCAAAATGGAAGTCATCAACCTCAAAAAATTTTAAATGAATGTATTTTAAATATAGTTAATTTAAGAAAAACTTCTTCATTATGCATTCTAATTCATGGTTTTTGTCCTAGGAAATGGTAGTGATGCTGGTGCTGCTTCAACTACAGCAAAACATAAGAATCCTGGTTGGCTATTAAATGGCACCAAATCATGGATTACAAATGGTTATGAATCAGAAGCAACAATAGTATTTGCTACAACAGATAAGACAAAGAAACACAAGGGAATTAGTTCATTTCTTGTTAATAAACCTATCAATGGTAATAACAATCAAAAATATGATTTTTTAAATAATATTTGTTCAATTAATTTTGGGTATGATTGTTGGATATCAGTCTAAGTTAAAAAAAAAAAAATTATATTTTTGTATTTATTTATCTCTGAAATTTCTTCATCAGGTTTAAAATATTACAAGGAAAGATTATATGCTTCTGACTTGAGGTAATTACATCTTGTTGCGGCCAACATATAGTCCACAAATCGATTATAGGAACATATGATTTTTATAACATCAAAAACAAAACAACTTCTCTCTATTGTTTTTTTATACTGAAAATCAACAGACAACATCTTAGTGTCTCAGTGTACACACACATATCGTCTCCATTGTCTCCTCACTACGCACTCGTAGTTGCCAGCATCCTGGCCATCTCCAGCATCTTAATCATTTTAGCCATGGGGGACTACTATGACTCATCCTCCAAGAGGACAAGGCGATTAATGTCGATTAATCTACCTCCTCGAGAACATCCACTCAGGACAACAACCACAACCGGGGCAACCACAACCCATCAATCACCGGTGATATAAGACTTTTTTTTCTCTCTGCTTTCTTTTTTTTTCTAGTTTATATATTTTGTGTTATACACCCTACCTGCCGTAACATTTGGTCCCATCAGGGCCGGATATTTTTCTTATTTATTTTTTTCTCATGGTCCTCCGGTTGCCGAATTTTGTTGTTGTGCATTTTATTAAATCTTTTTTTAAAAATTATTTTTATGGAAAGAAAAAATATTTTGTAAGGTGCTCCATTCCGCCATCAATTAAATTCGTTTTTTCTTGCCCTCTCTCTTCACTTATTCTCTTTCAGTTTCTTTTTTATTCGTATCATTCACCTCTAAAATGAAAATGAACATACCAGAGGATATTAAAATTCAATTTGAAAAACTTAAAGAGAAATTTATTAATCCCAGATTAAAACTTTTATTTCTCAAGGGCAAGGTATTGCAATAGACCCTTAAAAATTATTCTTATTTAAAGGTATGTACTTAGAACTGAGACCTTGTTACACTTCCTTCTGTGAGGCCTATGATTCTCTTAAAGAACTTTGCTTTCACTCACATGTTTCATACCTTTTTCCAACTGAAGAAGATCTTTCCCTCTTTAAATCCGTGCAGGAATATTATTATGAAGGTCTTGCCATCCATGAACATTACATGAACCCCACTCCTGTGGGTCCTCTTGTCTCTGCAGCCTTAAAGGCTCATATCAATTATCTTCAATCGTTACCTCTAATTAATCCTTCCCCGCCAATTCAGCCAACCAGTAATTCTAAAGATCTTCCTCAAAACTCTGGAGTCGCAGGCACACCTCCCTGTTCCAATTCTACATGCCACTCTAGATCACTGGGTCATTGTAGTAAAGTTATAAATAACTTAGAGGTACATCACAAAAACATTCTGTCCGTTCATCTGTGCCAGAGCCACTTATTGACATTTCGTTGGAAGTTACCTCCATACAAACTTACAACAGTTACCCTCTTCTTTAGTGTCTCCTGGCAGTCCTCTTGGTCCTACTGGGCTCCATGAGCTTGATCCCTTGAGATAACATCGTCCAGCTTCATCTCATCTTAATAAATGTAACAACATTTCGTTGGAAGTTACATTTCTCCGAAATGGTTCATTATGTCTCAACCCTAAGAGGTCCCTACTCAGTAATCAAAAACTTCTCATTAGTGTTTCTGAGACCGAAACTCATACATCTAGATGCCCAGCTGCATCAGATCCACACCATACCAATGAAATTGGTGGTCAACCTGAACCTATCCGGCTGCCTCAGCCCGAAACCCCAAGATCTAAACTGCCTACTCCATTAGACACTAATAAAACCAATGAGATTTCGTTGGATGTTACCTTTATACAAAATCACTCACAGCACTTACCCTCTTCTGTGAGGTCTCCAGGCAGTTCTCTTGGTCCCACCGAGCTCCATGAGCTTGATCCCTTGAGATCAGATCGTCCAGCTTCATCTGATCTTAATAAATGTAACGACATTTCGTTGGAAGTTACATTTCTCCGAAATGGTTCATTATGTCTCAACCCTAAGAGGTCCCTACTCAGTAATCAAAAACTTCTCATTAGTGTT
>NW_027104816.1:1909282-1911746 GCF_000696795.3 Halyomorpha halys | reverse complement strand
TGGAAGTTACATTTCTCCGAAATGGTTCATTATGTCTCAACCCTAAGAGGTCCCTACTCAGTAATCAAAAACTTCTCATTAGTGTTTCTGAGACCAAAACTCATACATCTAGATGCCCAGCTCCATCAGATCCACACTATACCAATGAAATTGCGTCAGGACTTCATCATCCACGAGATGATGCACTGCTGTACCTTACCTCCAAGAGGTTACTCAATGAATTACCGCCTTCCTCCTGTTCGCTACGTAACTCTCGAAGAGGCTCTACAGCTAAAAAAAGAACTCATATATTTCCTTCTATTAGGTTGCGAACACATTGCTCATCGGCATTGCAACCACCCAACTCGGTCATCATAACCAGGAGAACATAAGAAGCCGATAATTTTACTAAGTGGTTATGCAAAGGTTGCAATGTTCATCGGAATAAAGTTCCCCATAATATTCTTGTGTATCACTTCAAAAGGTCTATTTATTTTCTTTCATCATATTTTCGTCTCAGATGCCCCACAACAAAATTACTTTGCATATGCACCATACATCTAATAAAATTAATCTGTCTCTGTTCTTTACTGTTGTCATTCCAACTACTTGAGTCATTCTTCTATTGTTCACATATCCACTTCATACCTTGTCTTACCCTTCGTGCTTTTCTCTGGGCAGCATTCCCTGTTGTATCAAATACGTAATTTTTCTGATACTAGATAAATTTAAAATTTTAAGCAGGCGGAATGGTGTGCACTTTTACTATGAAGCTTATTGAAATCCTGCCACAAAGTCATAACCCGACTGGAACTGCGAAGCTCGTTTTTCTTTAGAGGTTCGCATGTACCTGTAAGGACACCTTATTCAACGCATGAACGCATTTGTGGCTCACCATGTCCAAATGCTGAATATTGGAAACTGCAGGAATCTGTACTCTGCAGCTAAAGGACTTCAACCGTCGGAACTAGTGAAGCACCACTTATTGCTGACTGTACCTGCATAGTTGTAAACCAGAGATCAAACTAGTTCTCCTTAACTCCATCAGTATCAATTTAAAATTTTTAACAAATGTAACAGATGTAAAAATAATTAAGAATGATATAATAGTTTAATACATATTTACAATTATATTGATTTACAATTTTCTGGGGTCTAAATGGATAAGAAATGATTGAACAGACGGGATTTAAAGGTAGGGAGGGTATTGGAACGACGGATGTTGGAAGGGATGGAGTTCCATATGGATGAGGCTTGGATAATGAACGATCTATCGAAAGCAGTGGTTGTGTATAAATCTGAAGACTGGGAACGGGTATTGCGGGAACGAATAGAGGACAGTGGGATTGGATGACTTGAAGATGAAGGATGCCAGGAAATACTTATGACGGTAGGAAGGATAAAGCCACTTCAACTCTGCATAAAAACGGAAAACTGAGGCGTTCCTTAGGATCCCAAAGATGAATCGAAAAAAGCAATTTATCTAACGTTTTAATTTCGCCTCAAGATTCCCAGAGACGCCCCCATATACCATACACCAATAGTCAAAGTGTTGAAATATTAGAGAAGTGACTAGGAGCCTACAAGTTTCAAATGGAAATAGTTGGCGGAGATAATTTAGACCTTTTAAAGTTGAAAAGGTACAGTGGGAGATATTGGATGCATGGTTTTTCCAGGAAGGTTATTCTCAGGTTTTTGATGGTGGGGTAAAATTTGATGGGACTATCATGTAGGAATAGAGTTGGAATATTAGGAATAGGGTATAACTATACATAAAAATTTTAGAACGATACTCGCCGTGCTGAGAATTGCTCTCACCCTTCTTCCAATACTTTTTCAGGCAGCTTCAAATTCTTGATGGAGTGGATAGTATCCTCTGGGAAGAGGCTGTCGCAGGATATTACCACTGGATGTACATTTATATACCCCAGCCTATTAAGTTGGCAAAGTTCTTGGCTTAAACCTTGATATTTCCTTATCTTTTCCAATACTATTTTATTGATATTATCGTCGATTGGAACAGCAATATCAATCTTCTTAGATTTGCTAATTATTATAATAATAATTATCAGTATATCTCAAATTTAAACTAGAAAAGTCATTTTTTTCTTTAAGGCTGTGATTTGAACTTTTTTTCTCTTACTTTAATTTTTTGGTCATATTGGTTTCAGCAGTGGAATAGTATGCTGGCTTTACACATGCCTCTGCTGTCAATAGTCAACATTTTAGTTATTTAATTCTCTTATATATTGTTTAATTAATATCACAGCGTTTATTTTCTCTTGTATTATATAGTGTTTAAGGGAATAATTTAATTGAGGAAACAATTAGGGATATTTTGTGGCACAACCCAGACCTTGGTTGAGCACCTTAAGGAGCCTCTACATGTTGGCCGAGCCATGGCGAACTCATACGCGAGCATGTGGATGGGTGGCTTGGCTTGGTTGGCCTAGGCTCGTTGCCGAGCCGTCGAGAGTCGGTTTTT
>NW_027104816.1:1902965-1908771 GCF_000696795.3 Halyomorpha halys | reverse complement strand
TTCACCAACCCTTTTCTCCAATGATCTTCCTGATTCCATTCACCATGCACAGTACCATCTATACGCAGACGATCTCCAAATCTATATGTCCTTCCATCCCTCCGAAATGCTTGAGGCCATCCAAAAGATACAAGAAGATATTGACAGCATTAACGCATGGGCGTCTAAGAATGATTTGAAGCTGAATGCCAAAAAAATGAAGGCCATTCTTATTGGTTCCAAGCGCCTCCTTCATACCCTCCCTTATTATCCTCTACTATTCCTTAACAACCAACCGATTCACTTCTATCCTACAATAAAAAACCTTGGTGTCACTTTTGATCAACACCTCTCTTGGAATAACCATATTTCCCAAATCACACGCAAATCCATAACTGTACTGAAACAATTCCTTAAATTCCGTAATTCCATTCCTCAGAACACTCGTCAGCTCCTAGTATCCTCTCTCGTCTTCCCCCACTTCGACTACGGATCCTTGGTGTATGGAGGGCTATCTGCAGGACTAGAGTTGAGACTGAAGAGACTCATGAATTGCTTTGTAAGATTTATCTTTGGGTTCCCTAGGCGCTCTCAAGTCTCCCGCTGGTATTCCGAGTTGAAGTGGCTCTATGCAACCTCCCGAAGGCAATACCTCCTTGGTGTTTTTCTATTCCAAGTTCTTAGCATCAAAAAACCTACCTATATCCTAGATCTCCTCACTCTTCATTCATCCATCCACTCATTAAACACCAGATCACATCCGAATGATTTATATATGCCCTCCTATAGAACCTCCTTTAGCAAATCCTTCGTCATACGTGCAACCTCCCTCTGGAATTCTCTTCCCATCTCCATTCGCCAGTCCTCATCCATTCTCTCCTTTAAACAACACCTATTCCTTCATTTATTGAATTACCAAACCTCCACATCTTTGTAATAAAATAAATAGGGCAGGTATTGATTAACATTATAAACAGTAGTAAAGCCAATATACCAATGTAATTTCATTCTACTATCTGAAAATTTGTAAATGCTCGCAAGATAAAAATCTCACTATATGAACCATGTATTTATTCTTAGGGGACATGTGTCCCAGAATAAAGTTATTTTTTCATTTCATTTCAATAACTAACTTTCTCATAGAAATACAAGAATTTTTTTTGCCTAGGTACTATCTAATTAGTATTAGTATTTCATGAATAGTGGGATTTTAGCCTATTGTTTGATATTAATTTTTATTGGATATTTTGAAATTATCAATAACTATTGGTTGTTCCGTTCCTTTAAAGAATAAGTTATTGAAGAATAAATCAATAAATAATTATTATAAATTGAAAAGTCTTAGAATAAATTGTTGAAGTGCAAATATTTTCCCAAAGTTACTTGTCTGTTAGTAACCTATTCGGAATACAATGGAAAAAAGGGGACGCAACTATGAAATCCTTATTTTGTGGAAGTATTCTACTATAAATTTAAGTAGTAGATTTTGTATAATCATTAATATTTGATTCAAGTGTGTGTAGGAAAAAAATATCAGTTCGAGTAACTTTTGCTTGGTCAGAGAAAATTTGGAAAAACCTCGAAATGGAAACTTCGTCAAGCCATTTTAATAGACTCTCTGGTATATAGCGAACTTAGATATCATCTGTCTATATAAATTGAAATGTAATCATATTTGTAGTTTACCAAAGATCTCCAAAATGTATAACCAATTTACATGCTGTTTTTTAAAAATGTTAAATTTCATTATGGGAAGGTTCTTAGCTACTGATATATTGGATATTCAAAGCAAAGAAAATAAAATAAAATAAATCGGACAAGTATTAGCGAACTTAGATATCAACTGCCCATGCTTAGACATCACCTATATATACACATAGAAATGTAATGATCTGTTTGTATGTGACGTTTTGGAAAGGTTCTTAGCTACTAAAATATTGGATTTATCTAAAGAAATAAAGTTATGATCAAAATTAATCAATCAAAATCTATACATTTTTTCATGTGATGTTGATGAGACAATACGGTAGGTCTTGGGACTATACTTTTGCCAAACTAAAATATTATATGTTACAGTCAAAAGTAAGTAAATAAAACAATAAAATAAACCCTTATATATGTAATGTTTTAACTATTTAACCAATAAGCTTTTACCCTTAGTCGTAAACCTACCGACTGCCCTACAGTTTCATTTAATAATGTTACTCTTATCCCAGTCGAACAGATCCGCTACCTTGGACTAACGATTAACCTAGAATCCTCACACAAGACTGGAAAGACAGGAAAATGCACGTCGATTTCGACTATGACAGCACTTACTATTATTAGACAAACGGTCTAAACTTCCAACACATTACAAAAGACTGATCTACATGACTGTAATAAGGCCAATCTGGACATATGGAGTTGAGCTTTGGGGCTCCACTAAACGTTCGAATTCCTCTCATATTAATCCTTACGATCCAAGATCCTTCATTAAATTCTCAATGCTCCTTCCTTTGTCACAAATAAAATTATACATAAAGACCTTAATGTTCCCTTTATAACTGATCTAGCCCCAACCAGATATCACTCCTTCCATTATAAACTCCCTAACCACTCAAACCCCCTAGTTTCTAACCTTGCATCCTCTTCCATTCCTGACAATCCTCTGAGGCGCCAAAAAAGAAGATGGCCACGAGACCAGCTAATGTAAATGTCATTAGAGTGCTACCAATGGGTAGTTGCTCTACTATTTTAACTAAGATCAAATTTACTGAATGTATTATGTAATATACAGTTGTAAATTTCAATAAAGATATTAAAAAAACCAATAAGCTGCCTGGTGAAAAAAGTATTTATTTGATACTTCAAAACCTATGAACTACCTCCCGGTCAAAACATTTATTTGATCATGGGAAACAAATATAAACTTTCATAACAACCACACTTTGTTGCCTTCCAGACTTCAAAGAGGAAAGCACTGCGGTGCCTAATCCTTATTCCCATATTATTTCAACTACATTGAAGTTTTCACATGGAGGTACTTATTTTCCAGAGTTGCTGAATTGGTTACAGAACTTGAAGATGAGGGTGTTGTTTTATTTATAAAAAAATTAATCATGAAAAGAAAGCTACACCTTCACTGATTTTGATATTAAAGTGTGTGAAGTGTATTCGAAAAAGTAATCTTAGATTTTCTGTCAGAAGCAACTTATTTGTTTTATTTTTTTGTTATAATTACATATACGCCAGTATTTATTGCCAAATAACTAACTGTGTTAAATGTGGAGAGAATTCACACAGTACTGATACTTGAAATAATTCTCCCAACTGCACCAATTACCATCCAGCATTTAGTAATAAGTGTTTAGTATATGAAAGGGAAAACAAATTGAAAAAAAATCAGAGTAAAGAATCAAGTGTCCTATCGTCAAAGGTAAGCAATTATTAAAAGACAATAGACGGAAAGTGTTCGGATCAGAACTTATGCAGGTGTAGTGACAGCTCCCCCACATCTATCCTCACTACATCACCACAGGAAATGTCAGCTAGTTTGGCCAATACTGTCAAAGTTTATAATAAGTACTTTGGAATCCACTTTGATTAAAAGTAACATAGGTGATAACTGCAGTGACAAATTAATTGTAACTGCCAAATAATATTAGTCAACTTGAAAATAAAACTAATTCTACACCTGTATGCCAAACTTACAGAACACGACTATTTGACTAACACATTTTGCTGACTGCCGAGCATACAACTCCCTCAAATTTGTAAATGATTTATCACCAGACCTCTATTATATTTTGCAGGATAACAAGCAGATTGTTGATAAATGTTTTGAGTTTCTCAATCTCTCCAAAAAAGTCTCAAATCAGAAGACTATCCTTGTGTAAAAATAATAATAATTTTTTTTTGTTAATTTTTGGTAGCTGCTAATATATTTTGGTATCTATTTTTCTATTCTATTTTTGTTTTAAAAATGTATAGAAAATGAATAACTCATATGGAGTTTCAATTGAATGCAGCAGGAAAGTTGTATGAGTGGACATACTCGATATTTTCAGTCAAAGCAATCAAGAAGCAGCATTTGTGAAAAGTTTAGCTTAATCAAAAGAGCAGAAACACAAATAACAACTGAACATATTGTTATTTTTTATTGCCTTGCAGTTTGATTAGTTCAGTACATTTTCCCAGGTAGCTTGGATTCATTGTTCACGATATCTGCTTGCTTCGTCTGAGTTGTAAGAATTTTCGGTAAAACTAAGTTTGCCAATGTAAAACAAAAAATACATGTTATTGTTTGATACTCTTGTCAAAAAAAAATTAAATAAGCTTATAATCATTTTAATTGATAAGATCATTGTACAGAATCAAGAATTTTTCAATACAATACTTATTTCCAATTTTCTTTGTTTTTTTCTCTCAAAATTTGTTAAAATTATCCTAAGACAATGTAGTAATTACAATAGTAAATTATACTAAATCTAGCAGTGGAAGATTTTGATTGGGAAATCAAAATTCACCTGAAGAAAATAATATACGTGTTTTTTAAATTTTTAAAAATGTTGCATTCTCATTTAGGAGTTTTACCAATATTTCACTTTGGTATTAGGGAAAAAATGTGTGGAAATACATAGATTAAGCAGATAAACGTTGGAGCTCTTGGAGGATCAACGTTGAGTAGTAGGCATAAGCTCCACTTCCTCTGGTCTAGTAATTACAAATCTCGTGGCTTTAATTGTTATTTTGTATTTTTCTCTTCATGATCATCCTATGCCACCGAAAATGAATCTATTTGCGCAGACTTGTTTTATTTGCTTGTGGTCAAGTTTCAATATATATTTTGATATATATTGATATTACTTAAATATCAAAAAACCCTTCCTTGAGGATGAGGTCCGGAAGCATTGTTCTAGCCAGCACCTGCACACCCTCATATTACACCATTCTATATGCCTTTATGGCCCTAAGTAAAGTCAGTCCCTGTATAGTGGCCAGTCTCCTGTCCTGTTTCAGCATTAGTTTTTGGTTCTATTCAGGGAATGGATACCTCAGGATACCAAAGACCTCGCCTTTATAGATGGCCATTGTGGCGAGGTAACTGTGGCCCAGAACACACTCTATCCTACAAAGTTCATTTAGTGACAGTCATCCTATCCCTTAAGTACTACAGGTGAGGGATGATGTCAAAGCCTCTCCTTACACTTATGCCTAACTGAGGTATATAACCTCATCAACTGGTCCAACCCTTTCTGCTAGGGATAGATATCTCAAAGTAATCATGGGTTTTGTACATATTTAAGGTGTTTACATGCGACTTAATTTTATTCTTATAGCATTTAATCATTTCCATTTATTAGTTAACTGACTAATTTATAAATCAAACTTATACTGGTAATAAATGTTCTGAAAATATTCTAGCTCACATTTTCTAAAAAAAGAATCAAACTTTTTAAGACATGTAATAATTTGATTTTTTGTAATAGGCCTTTCTTTGGGAAAAAAAGAAAATAAACTTGGAATTAGAGGTTCATCCACTTGCAATTTGATATTTGAAGATTGTGAGATACCAGAAGAAAACTTAGTTGGACAGCCTGGCTTAGGATTCAAAATTGCGATGAAGACTTTAGGTGAGATAAATTCTCTCTCTCTCTCTCTCTCTATATATATATATATATATATAAGTTACAGTCAGCTGGTACTTCGATGTCAGCTGACTGAGGAGATCAGCTGATCATGTGTATATATAGAGATGTGCTGAACCCAATAAAGCCAGTATGTTACAGTAGTTCAAACGTGTTACATCTTATTCCTTCTTCTCTTTTTTGACATTTTGCTTTCG
>NW_027104816.1:1885688-1893566 GCF_000696795.3 Halyomorpha halys | reverse complement strand
TATATATACAAATTTTTATTTTATATATATGTGTATTTTCTTTCTACCTTATTATATCATGTTAAAATATGTAATTTATATATGGCCGATCACGGATTGATTAGTATGCTGTGTAATATAGCAACCCAATGTATTTGGGCAGCATGAATTAATAAAGCATTTTTCTCTATATATATATCTTGATAACTTTGTTTTCTTGAATTGTATTTGTTCATAATGGTTATAATTTATAAATACAGTCCACTTCTTTATTCTACAGGGTGTGTTGTTGCTAGGCAATCAGAAACAGGTATTTACAATAATTACTCTTAATGAAATTAATATCTATTTGATACATGAATCTATTTTTATGTATAACAAAACTAACCAAGTTCACAATCTTTTTTCGTTGATTCCTGGTATCTTCTCTGTTCTTAATGTTATTGTCCTAGCGTCCAAAATGGCTTCCTACTCTTGCTGGACAGAAATTGATGAGGACCTCCTCATCCTGAAGACATCCTTTCTCTTCTCCGTCCACACAACCAAATGAATTCTCCAAAACCAAAACCTGCCTCGAGGTTACATGTAAACATCGATTGTCGCACAACAGTTAGGGATTTTTCCTAATGATTTACTTTCTGAATATTATTCATTAGCACTATTCTTGATTTCTATTTTTCCTTTAATTTACTGTATTTTCAATTTTGAGGGGACGAGTTAAAATAGTTCTTATGATATTTGAATCTGCTCAACATGGCCTTGATTCAACAGACTTGTCGACTGAAGAATACGTACCGCCATCTTTGTTTTGTTTTGAATCACAAAGTTATTATAGACAATGAAAATTGGTTAGCTTGCTTTTTGGATAAACAAAACAAATTAACAATCTTAAAATGATACATAAAATAAAACATATTAAAAACCCTTTATACATCAAAATATACTATTTACTAAAAAAGAGCATATTACAATATATATATATTTTGTAATATCCTCTTTTTTAATCAATAGTTGATATTTATATATAAATGATTTTAGTTGTGTTTTATTTTATGTATATCGTTTCAGTATTGTTTATTTGTTATTTTAAATCAAAAAGCAAGCTAACCAGTTTTCATTGTCTAAAATAAATACGCTATTCGAAACAAAGAAGATAGTGGTGCGCGTCCTTCCGAAGTGTTCGTTGAATTGTTTGTGTTGAGAGCATAAATTGAAGTTGTTTAACTTTTGTTGTTTCTATACAATAATTATAGAAAAAGAATAATCAAAGAAGAACATAACAATTATCAATAAACTATTTACATTGTAAATCATAGCAAATAAAGCAGAGCTATTGTACTACAATTGATTCTTTTTGGATCGACCAGTGAACATTGAAGATAGAAGAGAGGAAACGGGCACTCTTGATTTGACTGGCCTGGTGAGAAGACGTCCGTCAGCTAGAAGCGGGAAGGACTGGAAGCCATTGTTAGTTTTGGACAAAGCGTCATGGACAAGAGGATGTCAACAGTCATATATTATCAAAGGAAGACTGTGTAATTGGTTAGTTTTGTTTCTAACTGGAATTTATTGCATTTGTAAAATAGCTATTAATTAAGTTTAAGTGTTACTAGTAGTAAAGTGTCGTCTGTGTCTGATTTCCTGGAAACCCACCCTGAGAAAAGAGTCTCTTATGTTATGAAATTTAAATAAAATTCTATTATCTTTAAAGTTTTTAAAAAGAACCCAAGCTATCTTTGATATTTGAAATTAGTTAAGTCTAATAAAATTCTATTTATTTTATTTTAAATAATTTTTGATTATTACAATATATATTGTAATATCCTCTTTTATGAGTAAATACTAATTTTTTATATATAAATGATTTTTAGTATGTTTCATGTTATGTATCATTTCAGTATTGTTCATTTGTAGTATTAAACCTAAAAGCAAGCTAACCAATTTTGTTCAGTCGAATATGGAATGGAAAAGATTGTTATTCAAAACAAAGAAGATGGTGGCATGTTTCCTCCTGAAGTCCATTGAATTGCGGCCATGTTGAGCTGATTTAAATATTTTAGACTTTATTTAACTTCCCATCATTAATATACATGGTGTTAACATACCACCCACCAATTTTTGTCTTGGGACAAACGGAGACTCCAACAGAAAAGCATCTCCTCTACCAACACACCTGGATTCTGATGGAGCGACAGCAGTCACAGCTTGTTCCAATATGGTGACTACTTCATTGGTTGCTGGCCATGAACAGGGCTCGCTTAAAGGAACTTGAAAGCACCCAGATATGGTTTTCTGAAGATCTCCAGATTCTGTGGATAATAGCAGATGTGGAGCATTACCAGTCGGCGATTCAGGTTCAGTCATAGAACTGTTGACAGAGGGTTCACCCTACTTTCTTCCTGAATTCTGGTTAAAGGAGGCGAAGGGGTTACTCTCAGGTGTAAAGGCATAGGGTTTCCACCATTGTGAATGGTAGACTGAAAAATATTTGCTGTACCTTGAGTAATTGAACCAGTTGGATGACTAAATACGTCAGGCTGCTGGAACTGGAGACTTTAAAAGTGTTGAGAAAGTGATCCTGCGGGATTGTTATAGTCTCGAACTCCAGAATAATGAATAGGAGAACATGAGGAGATTAGAGGAGAAACACCACCACTAATAGCTTGAGGTGGTGAAGGAGACGGACTGACCCTCATCTGTTGGGGATCAATTAACCCCAATACAAAAAAAAATAAAAATGTAATTAAATATATTTACTGTCTAATTACAAAATATTTACATTTTAATATACATGGCATTAACAATATATGAGAATATATAATATTAATTATTTATGTGTATATATTGATAACTTTTCTCTTGACTGTTGTATATTGTAATATCCTCTTTTTGAGTAAATAGTATATTTATTTGTATAAATGGTTTTTAATATGTTTTTATTTTATGTATCGTTTCAATATTTGTTCATTTGCTTTGTTAAACCAAAAAGCAAGCTAACCAATTTTCATCAGTAAAATATGCGTTTGGGGAGCGTGGTAGCCACAGGGTAAAGCATGTGGTTACTAACTCCAAGGACCTGAGTTCGAATCCGGCTGGGCAGAAAATTGTTTTCTGTTACACTTTAACCGTGAGTCAACTCCTGTGGGTTCTGGAGCCCTCCTGGGGTTTACCCAGCCTCTTAAATTGGGTACCCTTAATTGGGTAAAAATCTGAAATGGCTGTCGAGCGTGATTCTGACTAAATCACCTTGCACAACCGTTGGTTTAGTAACAGGACTTCTTTACAAAGTACTGAACCCCTGACCCTTCGTGGGTTGTAGCAGTACAGATTTTAATTTTTTTTTTTTTAAATATGCTGTTACAAAAGATATCGTTCAAAGGCAAGATGGCAGGGTGTGTCCTTTCAAAATTCTGTTGTATTGCAGCCATGTTGAGCAGATTCAAATATTTTAAAAACTTTAACTTCCCATCAAAATTGTAGTTACAGTAAATTTAATAAATTTAAGAAAAGAAGAATTCAAGAATAAGTGTTAAAGAATAATATTCATAAAGAAAATCATGTTCAAAAACTCAAAACTGTAGTGCTACAATCGATGTTTACATTGAACATCGAGAGAAAGATCATGATTGGTGAAAAGCATTCGTTGCTTAGGCACGGGTGGGGAATGATGTTTCCTAGATAAGGAAGTCCTCATCATCTTTTGTCTAAATCAAGGGAGACATCTCGAAAATGAAGACATTGAAGAGTCACCCAAGAAGAAAAAGAGACTCTTTGTTTTGGATCGCCAGTGAATGAGATGAGTGAAAAGAGGACAAATGCTTTGTTAACAGTCAGTGTTTGTTAGCTGAAAGATAGTTTACAGCAAAGGCTACTTTGTTGAGAAAGAAGACAAAGAAAACCATCAATCATCAAAAGAAGATATTAAAGATTGGTTAATTTCGCTCTACCTAAAATTAAATACAATTGTAAATGTAGATATTAATTTAATTAAGTGTTATTGATAAAAAAGTGTCTGTTCTGATTGCCTAGGAACCCCCTCTGAGATTAAGAGTCCATAATATCATATATAACAAAATAAAAATTCTCATATTTATTTAATATTTAATCTTTTTATTTGACCTTGCCATCTTTAAAAATATACTTTAGAAATGAGAATAAGTAAAAACTATATCAAATTACATTTATTTTATGTTAAAATAATTTTTTAATATTACATAGATTGTCACCCAACAGAAGTGGCCTCATTCTTTACAAATTAGGCCACGGCAATCAGGACACAGCTTTCAAAAGAATTAAATTTGAATAACAAGATAGTCTTAATATGTTGAATATTTGTGTTGTGGTATTGGGGATTGGATAAGGAAAGGCAATGGAAGAATGATGGCTCCTTGTCCACTGACTAGTATAACAAACCCATTTACTCCCGTAGGCTACTAAACTATTTTTCCCAGCACCCCCACCATCAAAAAATCACTATTGCCGTAAATCTCAAACACCGTTGCCTTTCCTTATCCAATCCCCAATACCACAACACAAATATTCTCCGTATTAAGACTATCTTGCTTTCAAATGATTTTCCACCTCACATCATAAACAAACTTTTAAATTTGAATAAGTTTGTTTTTATAACTTAGTTAGTAAATGATGGAGGATAAAGTACAGGTAACTGGGGGTAAAGATCCTAAAGATGTGATTCTATTAAATAGCCTCCATGATAATAAATTAGTGGTAACAAATTCAGATTTAAATTAAAATGTTGAAAATAGTGTTCATTTTGATGTTAAAACTATGTATCAACAACTAATGATGATGATAAACAATAATACAGAGAAATTAAACAAAATATTTGATGAACAGGATAAAAAGCAAAGAAAAACATTTGATGAACAGGATGAAAAGCAAAGAAAAATATTTGATGAACAGAATGACAAGCAAGAAAAATCTATTCAAAAATTATCGAATAAAATTGAAACAACCATTTATAGAGATCTGTGAAAGTTGCAGGGTTGAAACTAATTTAACAATAAATGACTCAGAATTATTGTATGACAATATTGATGAAAAGGTTAAACATCTTATATTCGAAATTAATAAAAATTATGAATTAGAAATTAATGTAATAAATATTACTTAATATTAAATATAATAATATTAATAATAAATTCCATTTATTTTATATTAAAATAATTTTTTAGTATTACAATATATGTCTATAATATATATATTTAAACTCATCTCCTTCTACCGTTGTCACAGCAGTTTATAAACCTCCAAATAAAAAACTAATTCAAGACGAAATTTTAAAACTATTACCACCAGGGAACCATACATTAGTTTTAGGTGACATAAATTGTAAAAACATTTACTGGGGATGCCGCAAATCAAATTCTAGCAGAAATACTTTACTTGATATTTGCTCAAGGCACAACATCCAAATACACGCATCAAATGAACTTACGTTTTACAGGCCTGGCTGTAAATCTGATATTCTGGATATTGTATTAAAAAAAATTTTAGTTTTCCTCTCTCTTCTCAAGTGATTACAACTTTAAATTCGGACCATATCCCTGTATTAATTAATTTCTCAACTGAGATAAACAATGAAACATTGAAAAAATCCCTCATTAATGGAGTAATTGATTGGGAAACGTACACAATTCTTGTTGACAATTACAACTGAAAAAAAATTTCCCTACCGCTCAAGAAATAGATAAAAGTATAACAATGTTAAATGAATCGGTCTCAAACAGTTTATACGATACAACTGTACGATCTTTTCATTTAAGGGAAAAAACCTTTTCTAGCTGCCAAAAATCAATACTGGTAAAAATTAAAGAAAAAAATCACGCAAGGAGACAGTGGATGCACACTAGAAATCCTGTTCACAAAAATAAATGGAACCACCTCAAACATGAAATTAAGAAAGGATCTGGATGAATGGGCGTATTCTAAATATCTGGGATACATGGAAAATTTAAACCCAAAGGATCATTCATTATGGAAGGCTACCCGACATCTATTGGATAACCGTAAAAAATTCCAAATCTAGTAGACAATGATGACTTCATCACCATTGACGCCAAAAAAGCTGAAGTGTTCGCTAATTTCTTTGAGAAAACATTCTCCAACACAGAAATAAGTCCAAATTTAGTCACTGATGAAATTGACCAGTATCTAAATCTTCCCCTCGCAACAGTTGAGCTCCCACCTAAATTCACGTCCCCAAAAGAAATCCAGGACCTGATTAAAAAGCTCAAGGTAAAGAAAAGTCCTGGCCATGATTTGATCCCAGTCATAGCAATCAAAATGTTACCCAGGAAAGCTGTCGTTTTTATCACGTCAATTTTTAACAGTTGCCTTCTTACTGGGTACTTTCCGGATACATGGAAGAAAGCCGAACTCATAGTAATTCACAAGCCTGGTAAGAACACTTAACAAATCAGCACCTATAGACCTATCAGTTTATTACCCATTTTTGGAAAATTACTGGAATCAGTTATTAAAAAACATCTTAATTCTTTTTTCAGAGCATCAAAATTATTCCTGATTTTAAATTCCATTTTCAATACAGTCATTCCACTTCTCACCAACTGGCAAGACTATCGGAATTTGTAATTAGCCGATTCGAAAAAAAGAGACACACCCTGGTAGTGTTCTTAGATTTACAACAAGCATTCGATAAGGTCTGACATCGAGGTCTCCTATATAAACTAAAGAAAGCAGGCACTCCAAAATACCTATACAATATTCTGAGCTCATTCCTCAATGGTAGAACATTTTCAGTCAGAATTAATAACAAAAATTCAATCCTTAGACAAATCCATGCCAGTACTCCACAAGGTTCAGTCCTTTCTCCCATTTTGTTCAACTTCTACCTTCACGACATTGTCCAGTCCACACACCTATGTTCGCTGACGATATAGCTGTGTTATCTCAATATGATAACATTATAATAGCTAGAAACACTTTGCAAAGTCACCTTAATGATCTAGAACAATATTTCACTAAATGGATGATTTGTAGGAAATTGTGAAGCTTGTCTATCCACGAAATATTACAGAAACCCACCAAAAGGGAGACAAGAAGAAACACATACCCCAGATGCGTAACTTGGCATCTCATCACACCAGGGCACCCCAAGAGCAGAGGAAGCATAGAGCGGCTTCATGGTATGTTGAGTGACTATCTTCGTTTATATCAGATCGACAAGGGATCGTAACCAGATGTAGCAATGCCTAAGGCTATCGGGGCATATAATTATTCCGTACACACCGTTATGGGATTTTCACCATTTGAGATCCTGTTTGGGCTTTGAGGACACCGGCAGGACTATAAGGGCATGACAGTGGATGGTGAGGAAATACACAACAACCATGTTGCTCGAAGAAAGTTATGGGTGAAGGCACGAGGAACAATGGAAAAGGAAAAAACGAGGAGGTGGCACGAGATAATTTAAAGATCCTTTGGGGGGATCAAAATTGGGACGATCGTGTACAGAAAGTTGGGGTCTAACAGGGGTGTAAGAGATACAGCGATACGAGGGTCCATTCAGGGTGATAATTATTAGAGAATACAATATTGTCACATTAGAAAGTATCAAAGATCCAAAAAAGAGGAGAACTGTCAATATTGAAGAGTTAAAACTTCCAATAACAACATAATAACTGGAGTGTTCTCATATTGCCAGCCACCATCAGATTATATTACAGATAATTATGTTATTTATTCTATTCATTGTTTTTCTTTAGGATTCTTTTTGACTTTTGTAAATATTGTTTTTATTTAATTTTAGCTTATTTATGTATTGAAAGGAATATGGTCCGGGTGCGGTCAAGAAAAACTCAAATAGTAGAAATATACTAATTTAATGAGCCAACGTTTCGCCCCACGTTGCAGGGC
>NW_027104816.1:1879083-1885638 GCF_000696795.3 Halyomorpha halys | reverse complement strand
TATCCACGGTCAACTATCTACTCATAATTATTACTTTAATTATAGTTAAATCCTGATAATTACTTATGTAATTTCAGAATTATTATTTTAAACATGACATTTTTCAATCATTACAATGATGTATTTAGGGAGTACAATTGTGCAATTATTGTAAATTAGGCTCCTTAAATGTACTTATTTTATGTCTCAAGTGAGAGGACTTGATTCCTACTTGTATTGATTGATACATTATATACTGTTTATTATTGAAAACTATTTTAGCTAACTTAGCTGTTTTATATATATATATGATTTAAGTATCAAAGATTATTTGAATCATAATTTTCTTTTATTCCTGATCAATAAATTTTATATTTAACTGATACTCATCTGATTTGTCATGAAGTGGTTATTTGCACTTCTTATATTTTTCAGATTCTGGCCGAATAGGTATAGCAGCTCAAGCTCTAGGAATTGCACAAGCATCTCTTGATTGTGCTGTTGAATATGCGTCAAAAAGAAATGCCTTTGGAGCCCCAATATCAAAGCTGCAATCTATTCAGGTATCTATTAACAAAAATTATGGGTCTAGTGATATCTTTTTATTTCTCATCTGCCTCCTAACGTTTGTACCATGAATTTTTTTTCATTAAGTTTTCTTTTGTATATTATTTTTACCTTCCACATAGGTTATCAGCTGTTATTACAATGCTTGTTTGAAAATAGTACTTATCCTATACACTTGTTATCATATACACTACTTATCACTCCCATCCCAGTTCACAAAGTGAACTTTGAGTTCATTAAATAAAAGTAAAACATAATAATAAAGAAACTAAAGAACGATTCCTTAAGCTAAAGTGTACAAAAACAATATGAAAAACAGAAAATCATATTACAAAATAACAGAGCTAATTAGACTGGAAGAAAGGGAAAAACAAATTATGATTTTAAATGCCTGGATCAAGAGGGATGTGAAGGTGCTGTAAGCGGGTATGCCTTACCTTCTGAGCACAAGTTATCTCCTGAATGGAAACTATGTTGTGTTCTCGTTGCGCTACCACTTTGAAAGGCCCTTCATAGCACTGATCTCCCTTGCGATGGCCGGATGATGGTTGACAATATACTGTCATACCCAATGATACTTTGTGGGAATCATCTGGATCCGCCAAGGAAATGCGATTCGCCCTGGAAAGTTTTTCTTTGAGAAGTCTGGAGTGCACCAGCTGGGAAATGTCGTTTAGTTGCTTACGCTTGTGAACGAATGCGTCTTTTAGATGCATGTATGCCGTTGTGAGCAAATCTCCCCTTCTTCGTACCGGGTGACCGAATACAACTTCTACTGTTGTAAACCCTGTGACAGGATGAATAGTGTTATTGTATGCCAACACTGCTCTAGGCATTGCTGCAATAGCTCCTAGTCCCTTATGTAATTCGAACAACCGAAGTTGTTCCCCTAGAGTATTGTGTAGGCGTTCAATATGTCAATGTTGGTCGTATTTGGCGCGGTGACATACTTTTTTTTTTTTATTCCCCCTTCCAGGCATTGCTGCCATACGGGGTTCGGCAACAGTGGGGTACTGCATTAGGATTGCGCATGCCACTGCTGGCAATAAACTTCTTTTTTTTTTTGGGACAATTTTTTACAAACGTGGTGCAGCCCAGTACTCGGTTGAGTACCTTAAGATGGGGCTACACCTTAACCTTCAGCATCCGTCCTGTAGGTCCAACACACCTGGTCCGCATCCGTCCGATTTTCACCTTCAGTACCTAGCCTAGTCCAGGCTCCCCGGGTGGCCGAGCCCATCCCAATGTAAACCTCCCTCCACCCATAGATGAATTCCCTGAAGAACGGGTAGTTCTCCTCCTCCATCAGACGAAGGAAGTCCGAGGGCGAAGATTCCGGTTTTTCTCGTCAACCTGGTACGGTGTCCTTCCATCGTGGTGTATTCCAATACCACGCCGTTTCACTCTGCCGTTTCTGGGACCCCACACGTCGGGCACTGGGGGTCAATGTTCTTTCCGAAGCTTTGTCAATCTTTCCTTGGAATCCCCTGTGTCCTGTCAGGATCTATGAGACCCACTAGTCTGGAATGATCCATCCTGCTCTCAATCTTCTGTAGACGATAGGAAAGAATTTCCTCAGCGTCGCACCCTTTTCACTAGTCCGCCATCGTCCATTCCACTCCTTGATCGACTCTTCCCACAGGAACTTCTTTCAAAGGTTTGAGGTCATGCTGATCCTCTCCCGGAGTCCCTCAGGTAGCACTCCCAGCCCCTGCCTCTTCACATCATACTTTGTAGTATCCTCCTTGAGGATGAGGTCCAGGGGCATTGCCCCAGCCAGCACCTGCACCGCCTCATGCGACACCGTCCCATACGTCTTTCTGACCCTCAGCAAAGCCAGTCGTTGCATAGAGGCCAATCTCTTCTTCTGTTCCCGCATGAGGGTTCGACTCCACGCAAGGGATGCATACCTCAGGATACCCAAGACCACTTCTTTGTAAATAGTCATCGTAGTGGGGTACCTGAGGCCCCAGAAGGCACCCCCTATACTGCTCAGCCCATTAAGTGACAGAGTCACCCTATCCCTCAGGTATACCAGGTGAGGGGTAGCGTCGAAGACTCTCCTCATCCTCACCCCGAGGTATGTTACCTCCTCACCTTCTCTCCTTGCATGTTCAGAGTGATAGGGTGAGCCCTGTCTGTGAAGCCTTTTAGGAGTATGGCCTGAGTCATACTCAGTCTGACATATAGACTATTTTATTCATAAATTCGCACCGACAATAAACAATTTTTTTTTTTGTTTTTTAATTTTTGAAAATTTTAATTTGTATTTCTAGAAGTTCATTTTATTTATTTTTTCTAGTTTATATGGTTCAATATTCTGTCTTACAGTTTTTTATGTCTATTATTTCAAATACAGCGATAACAAAATTCGACTAAATAATTCTTTTCATCACCTTACACGGTTGGTCTAGTAAAGGTTACTTTTGAACCCCTACCCGCCGTAACATTTGGTCAACTCGGGCCGGATATTGTTTTTGAATTTTTAATACATTTAGTCCAAGCCAGATCGGATATATTTTTTATTAATTTTTGTGAAGATCCTCCGGTAGTCGAATTTTATTATTGTATATTTTTTAAACTTATTTTTCATTGAAAAAATAAAAAATATTTTATTTTGTAAGCTGCTCTATTCAGCCATTACTATTTTTTTCACCCAAATATTTTCAATTCCTTTTTAATTTCATTTTATCTTAGTATTAATAATGGAGTCACTTTATGAAGATAAAATCGCCCCATTCCACTACTCTTAAAACTAAGCTTCAAAGCTAAATCCCCAAAATCAAGGCCATAACAGAACAAGGGCGGTGTATCACAAATGATTCTTCTCAAATATTTTTATTTAAGGAAATGCAAAAAGAATTAAAACCCTATTTTGATCAATTTAATTCCAGATGGGATAAAATCATAGAACTTACAATTAAGTGGAAGGTAACTCATATTTTCCCTGTCGCAGCTGATTTCACAAAAAAGCCAAATTCACAGAAAAATGTGGAGCGGTAATATCACAAAGCCTGTGCCATTTATGAAATGCACATGAACCCCACTCATCAAGGAGCTAATTTTAATCCTCAAAGTTCGGTTCTCAATGAATCTCGTACTGTGCGAGCCATGCTACCTCAAATTAATTTACCCTCCTTTGATGGGGACTGGCCATTGTTCTGGGACATATATCAGTCCTTGATACATGAAGAAACATCCTTTTCTGGCATTGAACAATTTTTATTTTTAGTTTCATGTCTAAAGGGCCAACCACTTGCTCTCTTAAAGGGAATTGAACTACAAGAAGTCAATTACGAGCAAGCTTGGAAGCTATTGAACACAACATATAATGACAAAAGAAGGGTAGCGAACAATTATCTAAAAACAGTTTTAGAATTCACCCACTTTAAAAATCGGCCATCTGCTGCAAATTTAAAGCATTTACTCACCACAGTAGGGGACTGTATTGACTCATTTCAACAAATGAAAATCCCAAATGCCGATGACTTTATATTATTTTGCTTAGTATTGAGGTGTCTGGATCCCAAAATCCGAAGAAGTTTCGGGAAAAAACATTTCTCAACAGAATTCCCTAAATATAAGGATCTGATAAACTTTATAGAAGTAGAATGGAGATCATTAGAATTAACTTTGGACGAGGGAAGCTCAACGTCCAGTAAACCAAAGTTCCATGAACGAGGAGCAAGACCACGAACTTCACTCCTTGTTAATAATGTAGGGGAGCACCCAAGGAGAAAGTGGTTCGAAAGGATACCTGCTTGTCCTATCTGTAGTAACTGCCACGCATTGTATAAATGTTTCCAATTCTGAAGTGCACAACCTGCTGAGCGTCTCTCACTTCTTAAAAGTTGGAATGGATGCCATAATTGTTTATCAAGTAAGCACACCATCAATGATTGCCCATCCCAGAGAAGGTGCCAGGTATGCACGAAAAAACACCACACCTGGTTACACATCAATCGTGCCAAAGACGAGACACCTCATTCAACTAATCCGACACATGCTAGCACCAGCGGAGTCCCATTGGAAAGCAGTTGCCATGATGGTGAGGTTTTGCTGAGCACAGCTATAATAGAAGTCAGGAATGTCAAGGGTTGCTTCGAGAAAGTTCACGCAGTCCTTGACAGTGGAAGTCAACATTCTTTCATCACCGAACGCTGCGCCGCAAGATTCGGTGTAGACATCCGTCAGTGTCATCAGAAGGTGTCTGGAATAGGACAACAACCTCTACAAGAAACATTAGGAAAAGCTAAATGCAGCATACAATCAGCGATTTCTTCTGGATCCGAGACAGAACTCCAAGTTCAGCCTATCGCTGTTTCCTGCATAACAGGCGAACTACCCCGCACTTTGTTATCTCCTTCAATCAGAGATCTTTAAAAGTCCTACATTCTTGCTGACGAAGATTTTTGGAAACCCAGCGCTGTAGACTGTAGTGATCTGAGAATTTGTGGACGTACAACTCCCAACCTGTGACAAAATAATTCATTGTCATCTCAATATGTT
This sequence comes from Halyomorpha halys, assembly GCF_000696795.3. NCBI lineage: Eukaryota > Metazoa > Arthropoda > Insecta > Hemiptera > Pentatomidae > Halyomorpha > Halyomorpha halys. The sequence continues at coordinate 1,880,583 of NW_027104816.1, read as the reverse complement.
CTTCCAACTCAGAATTCCAGTCGTCGACAAATTATTACTATACAAGACACTCCTTCTCCTACTGTTTCTGTTATAACAATTGCTGATGGTGAAGATGAAGCTCCTCCCAAAAGTTCCCAACACTGTACTGCTTCTAGTTCTCGACCTGCAGAACAGGCCAACACAAACTCAGTAAAACAGCACAATGGGTTTGTTTCATGCTACACTGTTGCTGATAGCGATAATGAAGAACATCATACACCATCCTGAAAAATGCATCATCAGGGTCAATAATATTCATCAAATGAAAGATGTTCTGCAAATTTATTTTATAACTCTTCCAAAAGTCAGTATCAACATAAAAGTCCCTCAAAACCGGGTGATCATCTACATAGTTTTCGGGACGTAAAACATGAGCCTCATCATAAGTACACTACGCATCCTGGGAAAGATGGCATCCTGAGAGTAACAACTGTGAAGACCAGAACTGGAGAATACTAGCGATCAGCTCGTTCCCTTAACTCCCGTAAATGCTAATTTTAAAATTTTAAACAAATTGTAGGCGGCCGGAATGTTGCGGCCAACATATGTTTAACCCCCCTACACTGAAGGCTATGACCCGGTAGTCGGAGCTCGTGTCTAACCTTAGGGCCCAGTCCCCTATTCGCTTTGCCAAGGCCAGTGTCACGTCTATCCAACTCTGGGTGGACTTCCACCACCCACCTCATCGATAGCCCACCCCTAACAAGAGTGGAGAAGCAGGGTCTCATTCACTCCACCTTCTCCTTCTCTTCGGCACTTCCGAGGCCACTCTTGTCCCACAGGTACCTAACCAGGATGTTCTCATCCCAGTGCTTTGGCACTCCTTTAACTTCAAGGCAGGGCCTCCTTGCCATCGCCAGCTTCGCCTCAAGTCCTCCCTGCTTCAGCCAGTCCCATTCTAGGAGTCTTCGCCTGGTCCGCACCCTCTGTCTTTATAAGGACCGCGTTACCATTGGGGACTCTCACCATTTTGGCAGAGACTCCTATCTGCTTCAGTTCCTCTTGGAACAGGAGCTGCTCATAGATTCTGCTCGGAGACCACCCTTCTGCCTTTGACTGTCACATAAGTGGCAATCTCCTCTGTCTGTCACATAAGAGGCCAGTGTAATATCTAATACCTCGTCCCTTGCTCTTGTGACAAAGGTTGCTTCGCCCCCTCTGTTAAGTATTTCTTCGGAAATGTATGGGCACTGTTTGACTATGTGCCCCTCATTTCCACATTCGAAGCATCTTGCGCGCAGGCAATGTGCCACTAATGCCCTTACCTTCCCGCAACTATGACACTTGCGGTCCTCCCATCGTCTATTGCTTCTAGGTTTCACTTTCCTTGCTCTATTTTCCTGTTTACTTGTTTAGAACATAAATCTTGTTTAGTAAATATGTGAATAAATATGTAAAATGGCTTCCTCTTCTTCTGGACAGAAATTGAAAGCACCTCTTCTTGCTCATGACCTCCTATCTCTTCGGCGCCACAGACCC
>NW_027104816.1:1820033-1879033 GCF_000696795.3 Halyomorpha halys | reverse complement strand
ATAATCCAGCCCTCTCAGAGATTTATGTTTTCTTGTTAGAATCTTCATTATATATTTATCCAATTAAAGCTCAAAGAAAAAACGTCTTGCTTTAGTGGCATTTTTCCCTTAAAAAAAGAATACAACACCATAAAGGAAAAATAAACTTTATTCTGTTATTAACAATGATTTAATCTAAACTAAACTTGGAACTCTAAAATTTATTGGAAATAATGACATTACTACATAAGACAAACTTATTTACAAGTATGTAATATTATCTTTTAATTTTCTTCATAAAAGATACTATTGATCTTAAAATATTATTTAAAATCAAAATGTTTTATGTATACAATTTTTAGAATTATGAGCACAAAAGAAATTTAATCCTGACTGGCTTTAGGTGCAGAAAAGAAAAATACATAAATCAAAATATTGGAAGAATATTGAAGTAGATTGTAGGAAGATAGTCTGGTTGCCGGTCAATAAAATTATCAAAATAGTAAAAGCTTAGTTAAAACCCTTAGGGAAAGGTAAGAAAAAAAAAATATCTTACCCTTCCTAAGGGTTTGCCTAGGAAGTGGGGACACTTTTTTCTATACCTGACTTTCCCTCTTAGTTGTTCACTGTATTTCAATCTGACAGGTGATTTCCCCTATGTTTATTGTTTATTTTTATCAATTTTCTTAATATCTCCTTTTTATATATTACTATATCTCACCTATACCATATCTACTTCATCTATATGTTCTACCTTTAACACCTACCTCTTTACCATATTTATAACTAATTTTAATGAGTAGTCTCCTACAATTTATTAGTCTAGATCTGTATTTAGAACTTTTATCTCACCTGGTTAATTATTTTTTATATACTTTATTCACATAACAATTGTTTTGAAATGCCTTTATTTAATTTTTTGATAATTCTAAAATGTTTGTATCTTGTTTTTTTCATTTAGCCCTGCAAAGTGGGGCGAAACATTGGTTAGCAATAAATAGTTTTCTTTTACTATTTTGATACCTTTATTGATCACCACCTGGGTCCTGTTTCATAATGTAAGCTAGTAGTATTAGTTCAAAATACAAGCATAGAAACAACCAGTTAATTACCCTAATACTTTTTTTTCATAATAGGGAGGACTATTAGTGATATTACAGGAGTTAAAAAGTACTAAAGCACAAGTTACTATTGTACAAGTCAGTGTAATTGTATTAAGTTAAATCGGCAAGACTAATAGTATTAGTTTGTACCTTATTATGAAACAGGGCCCTGGACCATCTTCCTACAAAAAATTATACAATATAAAATTAATAAATACAACTGTATTATTATTATTTCTTTTGTTGAAACTAAGTAAATATACCCTTTTAGGTGTATACATTATACAGTCATAACTGTTATAATCCACATATGTGTGACAAAAAATATAACTTAGTAATGATTGAGCATATATAATATGACCTTATCTATTGGCCTGAAATGAAAATGTACATCAGCCATCTAAAGTTACTGGAATAAAATATGATGGCCGGGTAAATAAATTATATTGTATCATGTACCATGAAAAAACACAAAAATTAATGCAGTTCTGATTTTTTGATATGTTCTTTGGGTTTGTATTAACTTAAAAAATCTCAATTTGCAACCTCAGCAGATGGTTGGAAGTTTCAGGAAAATAAAATCTAACTCTAAAATGTTTGTTTATTTTTCATCCCATGCTCAATACAAGATGTTTCTTGAACAGCCCAGGTAGCTGTAAAAGAGTCTAAAGAGGACCTTAAGAACATTGAATGTCTTGCTTCAACTTTTAGAAACTATAACTTGGCTGATTTGGGTAGTTAAATGAACAAAAGAGACTTCTTCTAACAGAGATTAGCCAAAAATAAACCGATATGTACTCCTTAGCCTTTTCAGTAAGGTCGTGTAAAGTGTTATCGTTGCATAAAGTGCAATTAAAACCATATATTTTATCTGTAAAAATTAAAAATGAATGTAGAGAAATGAAAAATTGGTGTTTTTTTCTAATATGCTAATTTATTTTCATATTTCATTATTCATTGTTTCCATTCATTATTCATTGAATGAAATTGTTAGTGGAATCAATTATATTTTCTTTATAAAACTTAAAATTAATATATATTGTAATAATTTAAAAAATTATTAAAAATAAAATAAAAAGAATCTTTACTCGTTTTATAACTTTTTTCAAATATAAAAAGATAATTTGGGTTCAAGTTAAGAACTTTACTGCTTAATGTATAATATAATTTTATTATATAAAAAGAGAGAATCTCAGGGCGGGTTGCTAGGCAATCAGAAAAACAGACACTTACAATGATTAACACTTAATTAAATTAAAATCTATTTTATAGATGAATCTATTTTTATGTATAGCAAAAACTAACCAAGCTCACAATCTTCCTTTGATGATTCCTGGTATTTTCTTTGTTCTTATTTTTCTGTCCTAGCGTCCAAAATGGCTTCCTTCTTGACAGAAATTGATGAGGACCTCCTCATCCTGAAGACATCCTTTCTCCTTGGCGCCTCAGACACAACTGACCTCTTCAAAAACAAAACCTGCCTTGAGGTTACATGTAAACATCGATTGTCGCACAACAGTTAGGGATTTTTCCAAATGATTTACTTTCTGAATATTATTCATTTGCACTATTTCTTGATTTCTATTTTTCCTTTAATTTATTGTATTTTCAATTATGATGGGAAGAGTTAAAATAGTTTTTATGATATTTGAATCTGCTCACATGGCCTTGATTCAACGGACTTGACTGAAGAATACGTACCGCCATCTTGGCTTTGTTTGGAATACAACGTATTTCTTTTAGACAAAGAAAACTGGTTAGCTTGCTTTATAATTTAAAATAACAAATAGCAATATTAAAATTATACATAAAATAAAACATATCAAAACCCTTTATACATCAAAAATATACTATTTACTCAAAAAGAGAATATTACAATATATATATAAATAGTTGAACTTATAATTTCAAATTATCGTGAAGATGGTGAGGGTTACAGTCAAAAGAGAAACAAAAATAGTTAACAACTATTTATTACAAAAGCATAATAGAAATATTTTGTGATGATAATGAGATGAGCATAAAATTATTGAGTCTTAATTAAGTTTAATATATGGCTTTAGGTATGTGAGATACAGTTTTTATCTATTATGTGGTTAACTGGAAGGGGTGCAAGGTGTATATAAATGGATTTTGAGATGAGCCTCTTTTGATAGTTAGAAACAGTGACTAAAATAGTGGTATGGTCAAATCAAAAGAGTGATTAAGCGTAAGAGCATGTTCTCCCCCAACTGTAATTTTTCATATATAGGCGAAACCAATAACCACCTCAGATCATGTATCTATCAAGACATATTATCCATAACTTCCCACAATCCAGCTGCTTCCAAACTTTCAGAACATACTCTTACACTGAATCACTCTTTTGATTTTGACCATACCACTATTTTAGCCATTGTTCCTAACAACCAAAAGAGGCTCATCTTAGAATCCATTTATATACACCTTTGGCCCCTTCCAGTTAACCACAAAATTGATGAAAACTGCATCTCACATACCTACAGCCATATATTAAATTAAGACTCAATAATTTTATGCTCATCTTATTATCATCACAAAATATTTGTATTATGTTTTGTAAGCAATTATTGGGTGACAGAATTTATCAACATAATAATGATTTAAAAAATCAGGAGAGAGATCCAAATAAAACAGCACTAGTATAGCATGCCACCAAAAACTAACATATTCTTCATTTTGAAAATACTATGATTTTACATAAAGAAAATAATACATTCGGAAGAAAAATACCTGAATTCATTTACATATCTGAAAATATTAATTATACAGTGAATTTCAAAACAAATAAAAGAAATCTGAACCAACACTATGCAGAGATATTAAGTAAAATTACTTTATGTAAAATAAAGGATAAATTAAATATTAATAATTATTATTAATTAAATCAATATTATATCCAATATCAGTCTCAACACTTATTTATTCATTTGTCCTACGTTTCGGCCTTTCTAGCCATCTTCAGGGACATCTTCAATATAAAAATCCTTCTCACATAAATTATTATTTTCTATTTGCAGGCTATTCTGCCCAGGTCAATTTCTTTATTTAAAGTTAAAACCTCATTTATTTAAATTTTAAAACCATTCATTTATTTATTCTATAAGATTGTCCACAGTATCAAAAAAAGGTTTTTGTTAGGACAAATGAATAAATAAGTGTTGAGACTGATATTGGATATAATATTGATTTAATTAATAAAAATTTACCTTGTCTCAAAAAATTTTGAAATAATATAATTAAAATTAATAATTATAATTAACCTTGACAAGAATTTCACTAATAAAATAAAGAGGAAATTTAACAAAAATATAGTATAATAAATAATTTTAATGCTTGACCTGAGTGGAGGGAAGGTTACACTCAAATAATATACAAATAATATTGATAATTATTTTAAATTGTTGAGGATTATAGATGTAATAAAAGCTGTTTTTTAATAGATTATCCCTGAGGATGGCCGAAATTGGCTGAAACATCGGACTTATAAAGAGAATAAAATGTTTTGAGACTATAATGGATAAAATTAATTTTTTTTTTCTATATTACTTATTTTTAAGTTGTTTATGTACTTCATTTTACATCTTTCCTTGTACTTATATTTTATTGTTCTTATTTTTTATTCACTTATATTTATTTATTTATCCATTGTTTTAATTAATTTTCCCATTTACTGTTAAACTTTCACTTTACATTTTTTCATGTTACTATGTTGTCTTGACTATTAAAATTATCAATGTAGATAAATTATTATTAATAAATTAGTTTACACGTTGGGCGCCAGACTATATAACTGCAAATTTTGACTTATCCTTAGTTATATATTTATCGTTTATACTTGCCCACACTCAGCAGAAAAGGGGGTGAGTTAAAGGGGAAAAAAGTACATATAATCACAAAAGGATAAAAAAGAAACAAAACAACAAAGAATAAATTGCTCCTTAGGCGCCATGTTATTTTTTTTTACTTGGAAATAACGAAAACCCCAAAACAATATGCCCACAATATAACTACAATATACCCTATATAAACAATTATCAAATTATGAATAGTTCATTATTATACCTTTACATGTAGATAACAGAAAACCTAGGGGTGTTACCTCCCACCTGTTGAATTATCGTAATATTAAGTGAACATAACAAAAAAAAACATAGGTAAATTAACAAGTTGAAAGCAGTGTACATGCATAAGAAAGAACAGCAGAACTATATGTACAAAAGTTTAATAATAAGAGGAAATATACGTACACAGAAGAAACGTTGCTACGCACTCCGCTATATCCCCACTTCTTGTGTTAATAAACGTCCATTGAAGTAGAACTCCATAATTTTGAAAAACAAAACATATATGATAACGTTTCTCATATGGTGCTATTTCGGTTCAAACAGTAAAGACCAAAGGGCCTGATAAACTATTACCCCTTCACATTGAACAGTCGTAACTTATCAAAAAATCACATTGTCACCTTCACAAAACCAAAACCCACTTGACTGAACATATCACTAGTGTTTTTCTTTTACCATGACAACCATCACACCTCTTGTCTATGCAGATATAGCTAGTGTTTTTATTTTACCATGGGAACCGTAACACTTTTTATTTAATATTCTTTATTTACTTCTTTTTTAATTATTGTTATTATACCTTTATTGTATTCATTTTATTATCCTAACTATATTTTCTATTGGTATATATTATTAGTTACATATTTTATCATTTAATTTATATTAGTTTTCCTAAATTATATAATTCTTATAGTTATTATTATATTTTTATATCTCCTCGTATTATTGTTCATCATATTTTTATATTTCTTTCTTGTTTACGCGATATATATTTGAAATAGAAATAAACCGTTAATGGTCATCTCTCCTTCACTCATGTACGCTTCCGATTTTCTGTCAAAGTCACTAAAGCTATCAACTTGAACTACTATTTTATTTCTTCTTTTCTTTTACTTGTATTTAATTTTCTTTTCACTTATTTTTATATAATTTTAACCCTACTTTATTTACCTTTTTGTATTTTAATTTTTCTGCATTAATAGAGGGGTAACCATTTTGCACAATCCTATCTAGCTCTACCCATCCCTCCAATCCTCCTCGAAGGTTAAAATTACTTGTGTTATAATTGGCATTTTGACAATGTCCAAGATCTCTAATAAAGTCCTGAGTTTCCTGAGTCCTCACTCTTCTGGTTTCCATTAACAGTGATCCAGTTGAGAGTGAAGCAATGGACTGTAAATCACAATTACTATCCACATTTACTGAAACAAAATGTAATATCACTAAAAAAAGAAAATAACCTAAGAACAAAAAAAAAATAGTTAAATAGAAAATACTGGAAGATTATTGATTGACCGTGTGTAAAGATGAAAGGAATATGATCTGGGTGCGGTCAAAAAAACTCAAATAGTAGAATTATACTATTTTATTGAGCCAACTTTTCGCCCCACGTTGCAGGGCTAAAAAAGATACAAACACATAGTTACAAAAGGAAAAAAAAGAGAAAAAAAAACATAAGTGTAAAATAACAGGGGTATAAAATGTAAAAAAGTAAGATATAATAAGAAAAATTAAAGGTTGTAAATAGTAAATGAAAAGGGTAATAGTAACAGATAGATAAGAGAAGAAATATTAAAGAAAATACAAATAAACAGATGTAAAAAGAAAAAAACACAAATCAAATGATGAGACAGAATGTACACTTGTTTTGACGGCAGTCAAAAATAAAGTGACCGTTGGTATTGGGAGGAGTGGAGACGACAGTTATGCCACAATAACGAAAAAAAAATGTTTTCTTTTTTTAGGGTATTTTCTTTAATATTTCTTCTCTTATCTATCTGTTACTATTACCCTTTTCATTTACTATTTACAACCTTTAATTTTTCTTATTATATCTTACTTTTTTACATTTTATACCCCTGTTATTTTACTCTTATGTTTTTTTTTCTCTTTTTTTTTTTCCTTTTGTAACTATGTGTTTGTATCTTTTTTAGCCCTGACGAAGCCCTGCAACGTGGGAACCGTTGGCTCAATAAAATAGTATAATTCTACTATTTGAGTTTTTTTGACCGCACCCGGACCATATTCCTTTCATCGTAAATAGAAAATGTTTGTTCCAATAAAACATAAACAATTTATTTACAAATGATTATGTGATGTGCAAATTATTTATAACATTTAAAGCTATTATTACCAAATATTACTAATATTTTTCTGGTAAATATTTATTTACAGATTTAAAATGCCTTGTAAAATAAAAAACTTCATGAAAATTAAAAAATAAACTTGGAGAGAAGTATTTGTAAATGTATTAACATTCATAAATATACAATATGTTTTATGTTTATTGAAAACAGGAATATAATATTAAAAACATTTACTCTATACCTGGTTGATTACATTATAAGTGTTCAAATTGATATGTTTTAAATTTGAAGAACAAATGTAGGTTCAAGTGATTTGATGTCAATAACAAGTGATAGTACATAGTTTTGGTTTCAGCTGCAGTATCTGTGCCCTTTCCTTAAATTTCGGTTTACTTGGGAGATATTAAAGATAAAAAAAAAAAAATCTATAGCTCTATTAATACTATTGTCATTTTTATTATAAATATAGTCAGTTATCCTGCTTAAAATAACTTATAAAATGTTTTAAAATTTACATATCTAAATTCTACGTAAATGTAAAGTAGAAAATTAACACAGATTTCCAGTTTGTATTTATTTATTATTGTAAATGTTAAATAACTCTTTAAGTTGGAAATTCAGAAAAATTGTTTTTTTGGGTTTTGCCTGAGCATTTTGCAGCCAGTTGCATGATATTGTTCTAAGGTACTATTCCCTAGTTTGTTTTAAATTTGTAACCAAGGAATAAACATGGATGACCACTTTGTTCATTTCTAGGGTCCGCTTCATCCTTGTTAGAGAAGGAAGAGCACTCCCTTTCAATTGCAGTTAAAGGCTGCTGCATGGAGTTTTGTGGTCTCTTACGACAGGTGGTGGCAATAAATAAAATAATTATATTAGATGACTCCATGTTGGTTATAAAGATTTCATTTTACACCTTATGTGAGATCTAAAAGTGTTCCTGACGTGGGAACAAACCCTCACCAGCAAGCCGTCCATAAATGGAATTCTTCAGGCATGGATTGGTTGAAAGTTATGGTTCGCCCTGGGAATTTTATTTCCTCCATATCTACCATTTCTGATGAGCATTTCTCTAGCTGCCAACTCAGGGGGAAGGGTGCGTCTGATGGCAAACTAGTACCTATATACAGGTTACTATTAATATTGTTATTTTTTCCTTTCCGGCACTTTTTTACCTACCCAGACCATGGTCAATTTACAGTTTTTTAATATTAAAAAATTTCTTACTATACTCATAGTTCCCAACAATACCACTTTTGCATTATTATAACGCTATTTTTAATGTCAAAGACCTTTATTGAGTTTAGGTCCTCCTCTGGAATCAGGCCATGACTTGAGACTACTATTAGTTTTACCTTTATTTCTACCTGTCAGCATATAATCCTTAATTCTTCACACAGATCTTAGTATATCCTGATTTTTTCACTTACTGTTTCATGCATGTTATCTTCTAAAATAACTCTTATATCTGCCCATAATCTGCCCTATTTTTACCTTTTCATCATTGAGTAATGTGTCTGGCCTATGTATTAGGAAATACATCGCACGAGAACTTAGACCTCCATGGCCTGTCGCCCATATAATAATAATAAAGGCTCAACCATTTTATAAGTTTGATAGCAATAATAACTCAGTGATATCCCAAGAAGCTCAAAATATTGAAAACTTTTTGTACTAACTATGTTTAATCTGTCCCTTTTTGAATATGTTATGTAAAATGAATATGTAAACTTTTTTGAGAGTACAACTCAACTGATTTCCTGTTTTCATGTTCCAAATTATTTAGTGAAATCCCCTGAATGTTTGCAAGTGATTTGAGCTCAAGATACTGATAAAACTTGTTTAATCAGTCTCAAGGTATGTAATGATTTTTTTAGCTAGTGCCTCTACCAGTTTATAAGTTTAATGGCTCAAATTACTTAGTGATATCCTTTGCACATTTCGAAACAGTTTGGAATCAAAATATTTTTTTAATATTATAGTACTCTCGACTTTTTGTTGTTTCTTAGGGAACGTCCCAGACCTTCTGTTCTTAAGCCCTGAACTTTACCGTTTTTGAAATAATGCCTGGATGAGGTACAGGTCAAACAAAATTCTGACGATAGCCTCCAACCTATAGTTGCCATCCATATCATTGATATATCGTTTATTTTAATTTTCTTGGTTGATATTGATCATACCATATTAATGATAAAGTGATACCATCCCTAATAAGTGAGAGAACTACAAATCAAAGATCTCTTCTGCACCAATCCAATAGATATTGATGAAGTTTTTATTCAGCTTCTACACTCTACTCTTAATAAGTAACATAATTGTAAGGATAAACTTGTTTTTTAGTGTATAAATAATATAAATTTATCTAAGTTAAGCCTCAAAACGCTCTTTATTATTTCTGTAAAAGTCCAACGTTTTGGGCATCCTCAAGTACTATCTATTAAATAACAGCTTTTATTGTACTTTACCAGTAATTTAAAAACTTTTTACAGGCTATTCTGTCCAGGTCATTAATTTCATTGAAATCACCCTATGAAACAATAAAACAATAGTGAATCATATTAATAAACTTGCCTTAGCTTGTGTCTAATTACCTCTTTTGTCACTTTTCCATTAAATTTAAGGATCCCCATAAAACAGCACTTGTGCTGCATGCAGCTAAAACCCAACGCAAATTGGACTTCGACAATACAATAATTTGACATAAAGAAAATAATGCATTTAAAAGAAAAATATTTGAGTTCATTTATATATCAGAAAATATTAATTTTACAGTGAATTTTAAAACAGACCCAGGAAATCTGAACCAAAACTACGCAGAAATTTTGAGCAAAATTACAATATGAAAAATATGGGTAAATTTCATGTTATTATTTACAATTAACTTTGATATACATTTTAATAATAAAATAAATAAGAATTTAGACCAAAATACAGTTTGAAATCAATTATATGCTTATAGTAGAAAAGTAACAGAATACTTAATTAGACCTAAGCTAAGGCAAGCTTATTAATCAATTAATATGATTCCCTATTGTTTTATTGTTTCACAGGGTGATTTAACTGAAATTAATGACCTGGACAGAATAAGTTTAATATATCAAGTTTTTAAATTACTGAATGTGCGGTGTAATTTTCTAGTTAAGGTATGTTATTTTTTAGTAATAATGTTGTTTGTTTAAATTGTTAAAACAAATGTATAATAAAAGCGGTTATTTAGTAGATTGTACTTGAGAATTTCCAAATTGGTCAAAACTTTGAATTTTTAAAGAAGAAAGAATGTTTTGAGACTTAAGTTGGATAAAATTTATTTTATTTGAACTATAAAAACCAGTCTCAAGAAAGTGAAAAGATTATGTATAAAATACTTGGAGAAGTTTGTCGGGGGGTGCGGTCAGCAAAGAACAACATAAATAAACAAAACCATATTTATTTATTTTATGCCGACGTTTCGACCTGAGTTTCAGGTCTTCATCAGGGGTTGTGGCGTAGAAGGCAGGTTTGTGACTGCTTACAATTAATTAATTATATATAAAATAATTGTTTTTTAGGTTCTCAAGGGTCCTGATTCTACTTTAGCAATTTAGAAATTAATGCACAATTTCGGTTTATTTTTGCTTTTGAATTTGTTTTATTATATAGGAATTGTGTTTTTTCGGGGGTCCTGATTCCATTGTTTTGCATTAAATTTTCCATCACCCATGTGAATTTCAGTTGTTACTTTTGGAGTTATCTTCCATTTTGGGATCATTTTTTAGATTTTCAAGGATCCTGATTTCATATTTTGAATTAGATTTTTTTTTTAGAAGTTCTTATCCAGCTTCAATGTTCTGCTCCTAATAAGTGAGAGAACTACAAATCGAGGATCTCTTGATTTCAATAACTGGTGATGAAATTCTTATCTTAGCTTCTATATTGTGCTCTTCTTAGTAACTGAGATAACTTGTTTTTTAATATTTCGATGGTCCTGATTCTAATTTCCAATTTATTAGTCTAATTATGGATCATGCATGGGTATTTTTATTAATTTTTCTGCTTTAGTTTACTTTAAAATATGGATAGTGTTTAATTTAGATATTCCCCGGAGTAAAAGTTGGGGGATATTACCCAAATTAATTATAATCCTGATAAGCTGGTTTAAATAAAGAACTACTTATAATTTACTGGTAATGATGGAGTGGGCTGTATTTATAATAAATTGATATCATATGCTTTTAAAATGAAATACCTCTATTCTCTCTTTATAAGTTTTCTGAAACAATTTGCTGTACGGTTTGAACAAAATGGTTAGTTTGTTAGTGATAGTTTTGGTTTCATTACATTAATTGATTAAAGTATTACATTTTACTTGTTTGATATTCTTGGGGCTTGGAGGTTGGTTCTGGTGTGAATGTGAAGATGGAAGAAGGGTTCTTTCTTGTTTCTTTCCCCTCATGCCTCTGCCGTCGCCGCCGCCTCTCTCGCCTGAGTGTAAAGTTTTACACCCTCATGATTATTATCAGAAGAGACCTTGAAGAGTTCTGTCTCATTCTTCCCCTGTACAGGTCAAGATGGCTTCTCTATTGGTTCTAACCCATTTGTTTTGGGGACCAAGATGGCTGCCCAGGCTTCGTACTGCTTACCTTTGCCTCTAGATGGCATCATGAATTTCTGTTCAGAAGTGAGGGGGCGCCTCACTTAAACAAACCGCCCACCTAAATTAAGCTAGGCTAATTTATAATAAACAAAATGTGGGGTACATGTAAACAGGACTTGATTTTACACGTTTCAAGATTAGAGGTTTTTCAAAATAAGTAATCTAACCAGCATAGACCGAATGTTATGTGAAAATGTTCATGCAAGAACAATGCAGAAAGATAAATGAAATGACTTTGAATATATAATGAACAAACATAATAAATTCTATAAATAACTCATATATATAAAAATATGAAATAGTAAATGTTGATACATAAATTATGAAATACACATAAATACAATACATAAATGCACACCCTAAGTATATGAAACAAAGCAAATTCAAAATAAATAACTAACCGAATAAAACTACAAAATAAAGTTTCACCTCTTAAAAACCTATGGTGAAAAGAGAAGTATACAACCTATGTAGTAATAGTAAGAATGTTAATGATTAATTCTTAAATTAACAACAGAAATATATAAGATAAATGCTACCAAGACAAAAGCTAATGTCAACCATAGTTTCAGTCCATAGCAAACATATGGTCATCTGTCAGGAGGTTTTCTAGGTTCTGGTATCACGTGCAGTGGTGTTATGGTCAAACGTAGTGCATTTGACAGTGCTTCTAAACGTTCCGAGTCTACCTGAAGCTGGATCTGCTCTGCATGGCATGGTTGAGTTCCTGAAACTCCGGCTGATGCTTTTGCACCACCCACCAAGATAACTCCAACCTAGTCCAGCAATAGAAGCAGTGGTGTAATTTCCTTTGTCAAAATCGTTTTCATACAAAAGGAGATGAAGCTCAGTTTCGCACTGCACCAAAATATGTTACCTGGATTTTGGTCATTAGAAGATAGTTGTAAGAACATACTGTCAAGGGGTGATCCCGATATAGCATGGTAGTTAAGATTTGAAGATAGCGGTGCCCCATTTTCTGAATTGGGGAAAGCAGTTATAAATTGCAATTGAAGTTGTGAAGAGTTCATTTGGGTTGCTGAAGGACTCCTTTGGGTAGACTAAATATCTGAATAAGTAACCAGAGGTGGAGTAACAGCTGATGTTGTTGCTACTGAAACAGTCTGTTGAGACTGTCTAGCTAGTGGAAATGAACTTCGTTGAAGATATGGATGAGGATCTGGAGAGTCCTTTTGTGTTTGAATATTTCCAAGTTCATGGCTGATGGAAATAGTGTTACGATGGATGATATCATCAATTTTGGTTCCATTCTGAACATTTTCCCACTGGTTTGAACAGGAGTGTTCTTAGGGATCTGAGGTGGTATTGCTGGAATTTCTGATGATTCTGTCCTAATTACAGTAGGCAGAGTGAAATTATCCAAATTGTCTCTGCTAAGATGAGCTTTAAACTCACTTCTTCCATTGGCATTAGGTATTCCATTTTTGGATGCTAACATATTATCTGCCTGCACTTTGTTCTTGGAGCTAATAGGTTTTACTTTTTGGTTGTTTATGCTCCGAAGTATACAGCATATTTGAAAATGGAGTCACTTGATCTCCAATTCCAATTTCTCTATTCCTACCTAGTGTTAGGAGTTGTGATTTAATATTCATAATCAGTCAAAACCTTATATTTTTATGTTTTAAATATCATGGTTCTAAAATTACTGGCAATTTTTATTTTGAAAAAGTTCTTATCCTAACTTATACTTTTTCTTATCAACTTATTTGAAACTGTTCAATAACTGCTTTATTCCCTGCTAAAGATTATTATATTTATACTTTTATCTGAGGAGAAAGTATTCTCGATCAAAAGATTTTTTTTTTTTAATTCCTTCTTATTTCTATGATCTCATAATCCACTTTTCTATAATGTTTAGTATCTAAAATTAAAACATAATAAACTAAACTATGGTATTTGATAATTATTATCTGTTATTTTAAATAATTGTCCAACCATGAAAGAATAATTGTTTTACAGATTATTTTTAAAGTAATGCTGATTAATTTATGAAAACATTACTTAAAATTGCATCTCTTGTACTTTAACAAAATTTTTATTTTTAGAATAAAATAGCAGACATGGCTTTGAAAGTTGAATCATCCAGATTGTTAACATGGCGAGCTGCTGCACTAAAAGATGAAGGAAAAAATTATACAAAGGTTAGTATAAATTTTCAAACCAAATTAATTTTAGTAGTGATAATTAAAGAGTTATTTTTTAATTGGCTAAAATATAAGCCAAATGATTTAGACCATTAAGGCTACAACAGAGGTCAGGGGAACAAATATGAGGTGAGGGGTAAAATGGGTTTGGATTGATGTAAATAGTAATGAGATGGTATATTGAAATGTGAATGGTTCAAAAAAGATATTGTCATATGACTTGACATTCCTGAATCAGTAGCTAAGGTTGTAGGTTGGACAAACTAGTAAATTCTAAAAAAAAAAATATATAAAATAATGCTATCTAGGAACATAACTACTTCTAAAGCTAATGGAAATGAAAGAAAAAATAAAATTAAATTGCAGATACAGTATAAATTATTTAATTAGTTGAAAATTAGTCTTAATAAGAAAAAATTATGCATCATTCAAGTTTTACTTACCATCCTACTTTGTTAAAATTAATCCTTGCTCATTTTTGAACACCAATTTTTTTATTATTCATGGTGGTGATACTTCCCCTTTGTATATTTCCTTATATAGGTTAGAGGAAATGAAAACTGAATATTTTGTAACAACCATGAAAACATCAACATTGATATATAAATTCAGTCAATTAATGCATTTTTCGTTACTCTTCATTATCTTCTACAACCATGTATGTTATTTAACAATTTTTCAAAAAGTCTTTTATTTTCCAATGGTATATCATACATGTATACTGTTACTCTTGAAGAAATAAAAATTTATACTTCTATAACCCTTGAAGGGACAGAGGTTCAGTACTTTTTAAGAAAGTAAATGCTTTTAACACTGAAAGATGGACTTGTATATTAGATGCCCTACGGACTATGGTGGCCAGTCTATCTTATGAGAGTTCACACAAACTTCTTCAAAGATTTCACAAATTAGATCTTTCACAAATTAGCTAAAGGAGATATGAGGTGACTGGTGATGTCCCAAAGGGCTCTGTAGTAGGGCCTCTTCTGTGGAATGTCATGTACGATGCAATCTTCAAATTGACAATGCCAGAGGGAGCCACAATTGTGGGATTCACAGATGATGTTGCAGTGGTAGTGACGGTGAAGTACTTGGAAGAAGTTACCCTCACATTTCCGGAGAAGAAGAGCAGATAGTAACCATCAATCAGTGGCAACAGCGTTGGGAGGCTGCAGATTCCTGAAGGTGGACTCGCAGGCTAATACCCGACATTGGTTTGTGGTATGGTTGCCAGCATGGTGTGGTGGGTTTTTATGTAACCTAATTGTTGACCAGTTATGGATGCTTTAAAGCCAATCAGTTTCTATTCAAACTGGACAAAACTGCAGAATGCCCTCCATGTCAGACTGTCGAGGTAATAGCGGAGGACATATTTTTCACTTGCATTCACTTTGTGGCAGAAAGAAGCAAATTGGAGAGTGTGTGGAGGAAGTATCACACCAGAAAACGTGGTGAGCCATATGCTAAGCTCAGACCAATATTGGGACAGAGTGAAGAGATTCACCATTGTCGTCCTTAAGAGATTGAAAGCCAAAGAGAGGACTAGAAGGCAATGAAACTCATGTGAAGAAAATAATGAGGCGCCACTCAGTCATTTCCCTCCATGAAGTAATGTCTAACGGCGCTTCTGTGGTGAGGAAGGAACAGCTGTAGGGAGGTGATTTTAGTGAGTAAAAATCCCACACTTGGATAGGTACATGCCTATCCATGTTTTTTGAAGATTTCCACCTACTCTCGTAAAAAAAAAAACAGACCGTTTTGGGATTTGGTTCAAGGGACGTTCAAATGTGTATTTCCATTGAAAACTCTTGAAAATTTTCAGGATTGCAGTACTGTCTCTTAATATATAATTCTTATATTAGCAAAGAAATATCAAAATTTACTTTTTAAAAGTATTATTATTCCAAATTAGCCAGCACTTATTATTTCAACCAAAGTTTCTTTCCCAAGTTATCTGCAATTAAAATTTATATTTATATGTATTTAAAGTCAGTATATGTTCTTTAGTATTATCATGAGTTAGCATTTAATAATGTTATATATATCTTGTGTTAATATTATTTTTCTTTGGATTTAGGAGGCGGCTATGGCTAAATTGTCTGCATCAGAAACAGCAACCTTTGTTTCACACCAGTGTATTCAGGTTTGTTATAGTTGATAGTGATAAAATAATTAAAATCTTGGTTATATCATTTATCTCATAAATGAAGAACAAAAGTTGCCTAAAAATGTTTTTGAAAACTCCAATATTGATTTTTTTTTTGCTCATAAAATGTACTCTATTTTTTTTATGCTTTACAAAACTAATTTTCAAATATTCTAGCAGATAAGGAGTATTTGACACATACAAATAATTCAGTTTTTATTCTTAATGTAATGTAATCATGTTCTAAACAATGTTGTGGGTAAGGCAACTTTCGCTCTTATAGCCTCAAATAATTTTGAAAAATTCAATTACATCACAAAATTATGTATAATATATTTAAACTAAGATTAGAAAATAGCAGAAATATTAAAATAAACCTAAATGAAGCCTGATAAATATGTACTTAATAAAAACAAGATTTATGTTGGAGGAAGTAACCTACAAGGTGTCTACTTAACCTGGAAAAGTCAGTGAATTTTATGAAAACAAACCGAAAATCAAGGAATTTCACAAGGAATGGGCATAAGTGCAACTTTTCTGTCCTGAATGAAAAGTATTATTGGTCACATTAAGTTTACATATATATTTCTCCACAATAAACACATAAGATATTGCCCTGTTGAGAAAAACTCACTTTAATCAATGGTCACATTTCTACAGGTTGAAATACTTCGTAAAGTAAAAATAAGAAAGAAATAGATACGAAGTGAACACTGTGAATGCTTGAATAATCCTGTCTTTTATTTTGCCTTCCACATGGGTTATCAGCTGGTATTACAATGGTTGTTTGATAATAGTACTTATCCTATAAACTACTAATAACCCCCACCCCAGTTAACAAAGTTAATTTTGAGTTCACTAAATAAAAGATAATAATAAAAAAACAAAACAAGCTATAAATCCTACTATATATATACATACCGCACTTTTCTTTGAAAAGCTGAGGAAATGCTTCATCAGATAGACTTACCAACTAAGACAAAATATAAGCATCTCCTACATGTCAAAGCACGACTCCGCTGAAGCCTATATAAATATTATAATAACGACATGAAAATCAAGTAACAAGATATCAGAGCTAAACCCCGTGGCAGAATGAATTGTGTTATTGTATGCCAAGATCGCTCTAGTCCTTTATGTAATTGGAACAACTGAAGATCTTTCCCTGGAGTATTGTGTAGGTATTCGATGGACCCATGCCCTTGTGGGTTACCAGGGATTGCAATGGCATTCTATGTTTAACTCAGAACATTCTGTGATGGTACGAGTGTTTCGAAATTCTCTCCCACCGTCAGACGTAATGATTTGTGGTACCCCATAGCAAGACATCCAGGCAAACATACCCTCCCAGACATCGTCAGATGTTTTGGTTGGTAAAGAATATGCCATAGCTAATTTACTGGAACTGTCTAACAAGGTTAGCCAATCTGACCCTCCAAAGTAAAAATAGCAACCTACATGTCTAATAGCGGTGAATTTGGGGTATGAGTAATTTCTGGATGGACATTAATAGGATGCCTGTCATATTTGGTGCGGTTACATGCCTGCAATACCTCCTTAATCCAACATGTATGTGGTACCAGTAATACCTGTGACGAAATGCAGCGAGAGTTTCAGGTATTCTGCAATGGTTAGTTTTTCTTCATGGTAGGCTTTAACTAACTCTTTTTGGCACTCAAGATCTTGAGATGGGGAAGAAAAAACACTAGTGATATATGTTTAGACAAGTGGGCACAGTTTCTTTTTGTGAAGGTCACAATGTGGTGATTGAACACATTACGTTTGTTCAATATGAGGTGGTGATAATTCATCAGACCCTGTGTCTTTACTGTTTGTATCGAAATATCTCCATATAAGGATATTTCATACCCTCCCTTACTGTCCTCTACTATTCCTTAACAACCAACCGATTCACTTTTATCCTACAATAAAAAACCTTGGTGTCACCTTTGATCAACACCTCTCCTGGAATAACCATATTTCCCAAATCACACGCAAATCCATAACTGTACTCAAAAATTCCTAAAATTCCGTAATTCCATTCCTCAGAACACCCGTCAGCTCCTAGTATCCTCTCTCGTCTTCCCCCACTTCGACTACAGATCCTTGGTGTATGGAGGGCTATCTGCAGGACTAGAGTTGAGATTGAAGAGACTCATGAATGACTTTGTAAGATTTATCTTTGGGTTCCCTAGGCGCTCTCAAGTCTCCCGCTGGTATTCCAAGTTGAAGTGGCTCTATCCAACCTCCCGAAGGCAATACCTCCTTGGCGTTTTTCTATTCCAAGTTCTTAAAATCAAAAAACCTACCTATATCCTAGATCTCCTCACTCTTCCTTCATCCATCCACTCATTAAACACCAGATCCCATCTGAATGATTTATATATGCCCTCCTATAGAACCTCCTTCTTTAGCAAATCCTTCGTCATACGTGCAACCTCCCTCTGGAATTCTCTTCCCATCTCCATTCGCCAGTCCTCATCCATTCATTCCTTTAAACAACACCTATTCCTTCATTTATTGAATAACCAAACCTTCACATCTTTGTAATCAAATAAATAGACATGTATTGATTAACATTATAAACAGTAGGAAAGCCAATATACCAATGTAATTTCGTTCTATCTTATATTTGTGAGTGTTACCTAATCACCTGTTGAATTATCATAATATTCAGTGAACAAAAAAAAAAAAAAAAAAAAAAAAACATTGGTAAATTAACAAGTTGAAACAGTGTATATGCATAAGAAAAAACAGCAGAACTGTATATACAAAAGTTTAATAATAAGAAGAAATATATGTACACAGAATGAGGAAGGAACAAAAATAATAATAATTCTTATCAATTAATAAAACAATTAAAACTTATAAGTTGTAACATAAATGCTGTTTGGCCTTGCCTATGAATCCCACTTCTTTTTCTCGATAATCTACAACGGGGCTACTGAGCGGTGTGTTGCTATGTATTATCGCTTGGCAAAGAAGTTCGCTTAGTTGGTCAATAATTGCTGCTGTTATTGACTGCGGATATCTCCAGCCCTTCATATAAGAAACTTTGTTCTCTTTAAGAGTTATATCATGTTTGGTCTTCCCTGTGGCCCGTATTGGGCAACCCTCCCTGTAAAATATATCAGTAAATTCAGTCAGTAGTAACTCAACATTGGGTACCTGTACACAAACTACCTCTGCACAATGATCATTCTCATTAGTTTTTAGTCTTCCATGATATGCTTTAATTCCCAGGATCATTTCCCAGCGTCCCAGGCTATCCTGCATCTGAAAGCCAACTTTATCCAGAACATCGCATCCGATCAAAATGTCATACTGATTTGTTAGATCTTCCAACACATGGACTACTGTCCCCATTTTCACCTCAGTGAGGTTCTCGAGATCCCATTTGTACTCCCCCAGTACTCTATAATTGATAACATAACATCTACATACCTTTAATTTGTTGGCTTCATCCAGCTCTTTCAGCACCCTTCTACTATTCAAGGTACTGGTACTTCCAGTATCAATAAGCTCTTTAAATTTATCACTCAACCCCTGCACTATCTCTCCCACACAGTATTTATAAGCTCTTGTCCCCTCAGATGGCAGCTTCCTACTTCGCTCTTTTCAACTTGTACCTCTTGTCTGCCTGTTCATTTAATATTGTTGACACTCGTGCCCAACTAGACTTACCTGCTTCATCACTTGAACTCTTATTTGAATATTCCTCAGAACTTGATATTGGAACATCCGTGTGGCATCTTGTTCTGTGAGTGTTCACTTTCATTGGTTCTAGGGCTGAGTTCCATTGTTAAATCCAGGGACATGCCCCTGCAATACAACCCTTGTCCCCACATTCAAAGCACTTGACCGAAGGACAGTTCGCTGCAATGTGCCCTGGACGATAGCATTCATAGCACCTACGAGTGTCCTCTTTTCTGGGTCCTCTAAGCTTACTGCTTCGCTGCACGCATCTTTCCTCTCTTCTTCTATATTCTGGCACTGATGTCCTACAAGAACCGGGTTGTCATCCACTACATCCAAACAATCTCAACGATCTCTTGCTCTTTCCCTCCATATTTCAATATTCAACTGCCTTATATCCTCCTCCACATCGTCCAGCCATCTGATTCGGGGACATCCTCTTTTTTGTTTTCAATCCGGTTTCCTATAAGTCTATAATCTTCTTGGGTATCATTTGATCGGGCATCCTCTGTACATGTCCTATCCATCTTATTTGAGCACTTTTCAACGCCACAATGTTGGGTTCCCCTAAACAGTTCCATCAACTTCTCATTCCTTCTTCTTCTCCAAATCTCATTCTCTGAGACTCCTTCCAATATCATTCTTTCTCCTCTCCCCATACCTTTCTCTCCCATGAGCATCCATTCCGCTTTTCTTGTCAAGGGCCATGTTTCACAACCATAGATTGCCACTGGCCTTACAATGGGTTTGTAGATGACCACTTTCATTCTTTTAGAGAGAGCTCTAAATTTCAATATTCCTTGTAGTGTGAAAGAATATTTATTTTCTACTGTTATCCAGGCCTCTAATTCAATTGATTTTAATCCCTAGGCATTATCTCCACTAAAATGTATCCCCTTTAGCTTCCCACTTTCTCAACTCTATTTCTACCTTCCCTTCTACACTACAGAACCCACCCAGAGTAATTAATTTATATTTACATACCTAAACCTGGAGGGCCCTCTTCCTACTGCTCAGTTTCTTCAGTGCTTCTCGGCGTACAAAAGTGTATGTTCAGATGTCCACACCTCCTTTCCCTCAGATAAAAGGCAGGCCACTATGCTTCCCTTTCATATTATGATTCTGGATTAGAGTAACTTGGGGTCGTCCCACTGCTGATACTCGCCTCCGATCTCTTCTTGTATACTCCTGCTTCTGTCTGTCTCCATACATTCACCCTGCTTCTCTGTCTATCACTTCATCCAAGATCCTTTGGATTTCTGTCCTTTGGTTTCTGTCCCTGAGGCCTCGGAGGTTTCATTGGGTTCAGATGTAGTTGTATTTGTTCTTGGGGGAATTCTCTCTCTTCTCATGCTTTGGGAATTTAATTCCATTGGTTTTGCATGTTTTTTTTTCCTCTGGTACAAATAAGGTCACTCACTATCTTGCTATATAACTTACCTTCCACATTCAAAAATTGAGTGTGAGGCCTCAAATTATGAAGTTCCGGCCTTTACTACACCGAAGTGTCCACCTTTACTACATCTGTGCCTTTTGTGATCTTTCTGTTGGCTACTACTTCTTGGTTTCACTTGTCCCTGTCACCTCTCTATGTTTCCCATCCTCTCCTTTGCATTCTGGCAAACCACTCCTAGGCACTGGCATCTACCAAGTCCGGTACACATTCTACAAATGTGTGTTCCCTCGGCAAACTCTTTCTCTTGTTTGTCTCCTTGTCGGCTATACCTTTAGGATTGTTAATAGAAATCCTATTTGCCTGTGCACCTCTTCCTCAATCATTGTTTCCCTCATTTTCTTCATTATGCAATAGAAGTGAGCTAATAGCTCCCAGGCGCACTTTTTTTTTATCCCCCTTCTAGGCATAGCTATCATACAAGGTTTGGCAACAAAGGGTAGTGCATTAGGATTGCGCATGCCACTGCTGCCAATAATTTTATTTTATTTACAAATACTTTATTTGCACATTAAATACAAAAATTGTGTGGAATCATTTATTGTAATGGGGACAATTTTTTATTTACACCGTGGTGCAACCCCAGCACTCGGTTGAAACCTTATCCAGCAACATCTGTCTGGTAGGTCCAACCCTCCTTGTCCCAATCTGTTTCCGGACAAGAGTCCAGTTTCTACCTCCAGCATGCAGCCTGGTCCAGCACTCCTGGTCTCAATCTGCTTCTTCACCATCATCTTCCATTGGAGGCTCGCTGACCCAGGGTGGCCGAGCCCTTCCCAATGTAAAATGCATTGGGCTGACCATATCCCTCTACCCGCAGATGAACTCCCTGAAGAACAAGCAGTTCTTCTCCTCCATCTGACAGGGGAAGTCCGACTCGGCTAGGACAAAGATCCCGGTTCTCATGCGACACCATCCTATATGCCTTTGTGACTCGAAGCAGAGCCAGTCTTTGCATAGAGGCCAGTCTCTTCTTCTTCTCCTGCGTGAGGGTTCAGCTCTATACAGGGGAAGTGTACCTCAAGATAACCAAGACTACACCTTTGTAAATAGTCATCATAGCAGGGTACCTGAGGCCCCAGAAGGCATCTCTTATACAGCTCAAACCATTAAGTGACAGTCACCCTATACCTCTGGTATACCAAGTGAGGGGTGGCGTCAAAGCCTCTCCTCATCCTCACACCAAGGTATGTCACCTCCTCAACTTCTGTCCTTGTACGTCCATATGATAGGGTAAGCCCTGTCTATGAAACCTTTGAGGAGTATGGCCTGAGTCTTAGCTGCGGCAATACTCAACTTTCTCCTCATGCATCACTCTCCAACAAGACTGGCACATCTCTCTGCTTCATCTAATAATAATCTGGCTCTGCTATTTCCGGCCACGATGATTGCCAGTTCGTCGACGTAGGCCATGGCAAGGAACCCTCTATCTTCTAGTTCCCCCAACAACTGATCGACACCAGCTTCCACAGGACCAGGGCAAGAACTGAACCTTGCGGACAGCCTCTCTCGACCTCAGAATAGCTACCTCTGATCTTGACACTCCTGTTACTAAAGGTAACTACTCATAAGGGAGTATAAGTTGCTGGGGGTATCGAACATCTGCAACCGCTGGAGTACGTGTGACCACCAAACATTATCAAAGGCGGAGGATATGTTGAAGAGGATATTCAAGACATAATTCTCCGCTCTCCCTTCTAAACCCTTATGCACTCTCAGCAGCGTATCTGTTGTTCCTTTGCCATGGATCAAGCCTCCTTTACTACACCCCAGGGCGTTTCTTCATCTCCCTGAATCTGATTTCGAATCCCCTTTCTCACCCTACAAACCACTACTGCCTTCAGCGCTTCTGCATCCTCCTTATCTAATTGGTTTTGAGATGCTTTTGCCTCTATTCTTATGATTAAGTGGTTGTCCCCTTTCAAGAGGTGAATTAGCTCAACAGTCTCTTGGGTTAATCCAACCAGGTCTGATACTGCTTTCCTCCTGGGCAGTCCCCATGTAAATCTTGATTTACTTCAGTTGCAATAAAATTTACTTCTGCCTAAGTGATTTCTGACAGAGATGGATTCTTTAAAAAAATTAAACTTAATATAATATATAATGCTTTATCTGGATTACCTCTGTAGGAAGTTTGGTGAGTCAATTCTTAAAAAAAATTTCTTTTGAGGTTAATGACTTCCAATTTAATGAAATTTCTTTATTAAAATTATCACTACATGGTACAACGTTTCGGGACCACTGTCCCATATTCATGCACCTTACACCTTTGTTAAGGCCTGGTATGTATTGAAGTTTAAAAAAAATTTAGAAAAGATAATAGATACAGCACAAAAATAATAGATACAGCACAAAATACAAAAAGCATAAGATTTCTAGAAGCTATTTATATAACAAAAAACATACAAAACACAGTAAACTACAAAACTGACACTAAATACCTAAATACTCATTACGCTGACATTATAAATAGACTCAAATTATAAACATAAAAATCAGATGAAATAAACGGGTTAAATAAAAAAATCACTAAGTTAATGTTAAATACAAAGCAGGGCTTGTAAAAAACAGGGAGGTAACCAAACAGCACACTGGACATGAGATAAGGTCCAAAGAGATATTAAGAAATATAGAGTAATGGCTGTGCTAAGGAGTAGTGAAGATGCACAAATTGTGACATGATTTCTTAGAAGAAATTATGAGGTAAATATAATTGTGTGAACTATAATGAATAGAAATGGACATTGTGCTATGATAGTTTTGTTATTGTTGTAGGTTTAAGGTGCATGAATATGGGACAGTGGTCCTGAAATGTTGTACCATGTAGTGATAATTTTAATAAAGAAATTTCATTAAATTGGAAGTCATTAACCTCAAAAGAAAATTTTTTTAAGAATAATGCTTTATGATTTTGAATTGATGAGTTAAAACTCATTAATTCAAATCATTGTAAATAAAATATTTTATTTTTAGATATTAGGTGGTATGGGATATGTCAATGACATGCCAGCTGAACGACATTACCGTGATGCAAGAATTACTGAAATTTATGAAGGTACATCTGAAATTCAAAGACTTGTGATTTCTGCTAATGTTTTGAAGGAATATGGATTTTAGTTGGATACTGAAAAGTTGTGTGAATTATTGGTCAGATATGGTATAATCTTTTGTTTACATTTTTGATATTTAAAAATGTATGCAGTATTTTATAAAAAAACTAATTATATTTTAAATCTATGCATGGACAAACTGATTTTGTAGTTTAAATTTAGCCTAATTCATTTTTAAGTTTATTAGAAGACTGAAGAGCTTAAATATTTAAAAATAGTTTTATTTATATTTTAATGTAGTTGTGCTGCATTAACCTCCTTTTTCAATTCAACTAATTATTTTATATTAGTGTATTCCCAGGTTTTAAAGGATTCATAATGAATATTTGTTTTTATATTTTGAAAAGAAAATTGTTAAAAAAAAAAAATTGTCACTTTATTTCTCCTTTAAATTGAAATAAATAATTTAAGACTGCAGACAGTCACTGGTACATATGGTGTACCACAACTGTTCAGATGAGTATTATAGTACCTATTAATTGCTAGTAATGAAAAACCACTTTAAACATTTTGATTCCTCATTTCTGATCATTTTTTAAAAATATATTTGAACTTAATTATATTGAACGTGATTGAAAGTAAAGTCTAAATTTAAATTAATTACAATGTTTATTAAAGTTTAAAAAAAATACATTTATTATTTATTCACAAAGTTAAAATAATTAATTTCATTACAACTTAACTACATATTTATTTATGTACATATAATTATTTATTACACCTAGATGATGTATAAAATATTAAAACTGAATTATATATTGATATTGAATTATAACTAAAATATAATTTTTTTTTTTAATATTTATTTATTGCTATTTACAACTGTACATTATAATACATTTAGTAAATCTGATCTAAGTTAAATTGGAGTGTTACAGGCGTGTAGAGAAACTACCCATTGGTAGCACTCTAAAAATATAAATTGAAATTAAATTACAACTAAAGTATACTCTCAAATTAAATTATTTCAAGCATATTAACTATAAACTATATCACTAGTTGCAGTATAAAATTATATAAAACTTTTTACAAAAATTACAATATGGAGTGAAAAAACAAATAAAACTAGCATCACCTCTTACTGAAAATAATTTTCTGTATGAAAAAGTTCAAAACACTCTAATTATAAGTCAGCATTACACTTCCTACATTTTATTGTCGGTCTTTTTCTTTTTTTCTGCTATTGTATGCACATTAGTTTCTGTTGCAACTTGTAGAGAAATGTTCCCTTACATTCCTCAGTCTTACTGAATGTGGAACAAAGTCAGGATTACAGGGACCAGATTTTTTCCTCTTTAACTCTGAATTGAAAATTAAAAATTTACAATTGTACAGTATAAAAAAATTACCAAGATGTACACGAGTAATTTTCTCTAAACATTGTCAATTTCTCAGACGATATTGAAATATTACGCTGCCGACAAATCTGATTAGAAAAAAGACAGAGAATA
Source organism: Halyomorpha halys (assembly GCF_000696795.3). Taxonomy (NCBI): domain Eukaryota; kingdom Metazoa; phylum Arthropoda; class Insecta; order Hemiptera; family Pentatomidae; genus Halyomorpha; species Halyomorpha halys. The sequence continues at coordinate 1,853,122 of NW_027104816.1, read as the reverse complement.
ATATTCCTGAATGTATTTTTAAGATAATTAAAATAATTCAATAATTACAATTTTTAATGTTGTAACTGCAACAAGATAGAAAATCATAGTTTCATACTTATAAAGGATGAACACTAGATGGTCACTGGTACAGGTGCTATACCAACTTTTCTATACCTACTAGCTTGATAGTGAGAGAAGCCTAAAAGTATTTTTCTACTCCTGTTATCTATTGGATCCCTATGAACCTATATGAAAAATTGTAATTTATGTATTCAGTACAATATAAGTACCACTGACCTATAGAGGATTAATTAATATTGTAAGTAAAGTAAGATCAAACATGTTCATTAGTTTGATAAGTATGGTATGTTTCTATCAATGATTTTGTTGATAGAAAACCTAGATTTCATTAAAATGTTCTAACTTTTTCTTTTTATTACATTTTAAACCTCTAATTAATAATCTGAAATAAATTTTTTCTGCCTTGTATTTCCAGAGTTTCCTAGAAATAAAGGGCAAAACTTTGAACAATTTAAATTCCCTATATCATCATCATCATTGCCAATGACACCACATCTATCAGAACTCCATTTTAGGTTATGCTTTTATTGTAATAGTGTTTACATTTTTTTTTTTTTTGGTGAACCCTTTCATCTTAAATATTTTTAGTGATTTTTAAGCAGTTCCAGTCCATATTAAAATGCATTGCCTACACCATATAGATATTCTGCTGAAGGAGCAAAAAGTAATGGTAAGATTGCCATAATGGAAATGATTATTAATTCTGTTTTCATATTTTCAAATTAATATTATATTATAATTGTTTTTTCAGATATTGATTTTTTTTTTCTTACTCAGGAATGTTTAATAATTTTTTTAGGTTTATACACGGTGTCCTAGTATTCATGTTCACCTCCCTAGTTTCTACAGTTTTAAGAATTTTTATTTGAATTTTGTTGATCATAACAGTGGCATATGGTCTATTTTTAGACCTTATTATTAATTTTGTAACCTTCAGCTCACCTAATCTAACTCAGGATTTTTAAATGGAATAATACATATATTTTTTCTTTTTTTATGTATTCCAATAGTTAATCGGATTTTAAAATCAATTCATATTGAGCATTTCCTGATAGCGTAAATCACTAAGAATATTTTTAAGTTTCTTGACAATTTATGTGCGAACAGTGTGGAAAATCGAATAAACCTAATGAACAAAATCGTTTGGAAATTCAATTTCCTGCAAGAATGCATCATCATAATTTGAGTTTACTTGACCATCCGAGGAAATTAATATGGCAGTTATGACAATAATAGGTTCATCCCAAGGACCGGTTTGAGATTCAGTAAACAGTCAGGAACATGTGCAGTAGAGGATTTGGGAGGGAAAAAGACATACTGCATATGCTTCTGACAGTTTGCTGACTCTCAAACTGGTCCTTGGAACAAACCTAATGTCTCAATTATGATCACCATTAATACACAATTTGTCAAAAACCATAAAAACATTGTTTGGAGTTTTTGGAAATTTGCTCATATAAGTTTGTATTAAAATCTAATTTACTATCAGGAACCATAAAAAAAAAAATTACCCCATCCCATTAGAAATTGCATAGTTAAGTAAGCCGGAGAAGGCTGAAAAATTAATAAGACCTCAAAAGATAGACCAAATGCCACAGATATGACCTAATGCAAATGAAATAGAAAATTGTAAATATTGGGGAGGTGAACATAACATCCTGTATATACAGTCTACAATCCATTATTAATGTTTCAAATATTATATCTTAAAATTAAAAAGTAAAATATATTATTATTATATATATCATAGTAGGTCCATGATATGAAGGCTATCAGTGATATGATAATCAGTGTTTAATAAAACAATTATATCCTTGTATAGTCTCAACACTTTTTATTACATTAATAGTCCAACGTTTTGGCCATTTCGGCCATCCTTAAGGACAATATAAATATTTAACAGCTTATTATATATTCATTTGTAACATTTATAACAATATTATCACTAATAATGTAACATACCTTCAATATAAATTCTCACCTCACATCAAAATTTAAAAACTGTTTTGCAGGCTATTCTGCCCAGGTCATTAATTATAAGTCAAATACACCCTATTTTTTAAAAATTCATAAATATTTAAAACTTTTAATTTTTAATTTATCCACACTATCACTACCATATAAACAAACTTTTTTTATGTATAACAAAGTTTGTTTATATGGTAGTGATAGTGTGGATAAATTGAAAATTAAAAGTTTTAAATATTTATGAATTTTTAAAAAATAGGGTGTGTTTGACTTATAATTAATGACCTGGGCAGAATAGCCTGCAAAACAGTTTTTACTAGTAACAAAAAACAATACTACTGTTCAGATGGTAGAGATACTTTAATTGGGTGAAAGACACACCTCGAAGAACCACAGAAAAGGTGACCCATCCTATAGGGGGCTCACAGCACATAAGCTAATCATTTTATATTTTCTCTGTGTGGGAGAAAGGGTAAGAAACCTGGAGAACTGGCCAAATGAAACCTAGAGACTCTGGGTGTAGGAAAGACTGCAAGTGCCCTAATGTGGTTATTACTATTATTACCCCCTCATGTCCTGGGGTCCACATCAAGGTCAGTTTATTGCCTCTGGCTAATTCCTTTAGCCTTTCCAGGCAATTCCAGATTAGCCCTGACTTTATAGTATAGGACATTATTGCCTTTAAATCAGCAATGTCCTGATGCCTGGCTGTCTGATATTATATAAATGATTTTTCCTTTTGGATTGTTTTTAATGTTTTCTAATGCCGCTATTTTTATTGCGTGTATTTCAGTTTGGAAGACAGTTGGGTATATTCCCAGTGCTAGGGTTCTTTTGCAATTTGGTCCTACAACCCCAGCCCCTGCTTTTCCTTCCTTAACTGATTCATCGGTATACCAGACCAATGTGCCCTTCACAAATTTAGGGCCTCCTTTCCTCCGCATCTCTTTGTCTGGAATACATACTTTGAATTTTTTTTTTTTAAATCAAATCTTTTAGGTAAATGGTCACTTAGTAAGCTCATCCATTCTTTTCTCTTAATCCTATTTAGGATCTTTAAGTGTCCTTGATAGTTTCCTGGTTTATAATTCCAGTCATGTTGTATACTTAAGCCACTTATTATGGCTTCTTTTTGTATCCAGATGTGTAGTGGAGTTAAGTTCAGAATTGTCTCCATAGCTGCTGTGGGGCATATTCTGGGTGCTCCTGTCACACCTAGACACGCCATTCTTTGTACCTTTTCCAATATTATTTGTGAGGTTTTTTCCTCTCTTTTCGGCCACCAAATTGCCGATGCGTAGGTCATCATGGGTCTTATAACCCTGGTGTATAACCATTCCGCCATTTTGGGTTTAATTCTCCATTTTTTTTTTCAAATAAACTTTTACACGTCCATAGGGAAGCTCTAGCTTTTCCTATGACTCTGTTTATATTGGAATTCCACTCGAGTTTCTGATCTAGGATTACTCCTGAGTACTTCACCTCTTTAGTGGTATTGATCTGTACTCCCAGTTTACAATATTTTATGCTAAGAATCCTCTTCCTCGTAAAGTGTACAATGTTGGTTTTGCTTGGATTTATGCTCAATCCTTGTTCTTGGCACTAATTCAAAGTAACCCCTTCAAGGCTATTTGCACGCGCTCAATCAAGTTTCTTTATACTTGCCTCTTATCATTATAGCCAGATCATCTGCATAACCTATAGTTTCAAATTCTTCATTTGTTAGTTTGTATAGGAGACAATCTACCACCATAGTTCACAAGAGGGAAGAAAGAACTCCCCCTGTGGACATCCTTTAGGTGTTTTCCTTCAACTTTGTTTTCCCACCTTTGCTATAATGCTTCTGTTTATTAGCATTTCATTTATCCAAGAGACAGTTGCTTCACTAGCTACTTTCCTCTTGGTAGCCTTACCTATTGTTTCATGTGAGGTATTATCAAATGCACCCTCTATATCCATGAATGCACACAGTGTTATTTCTTTATTATCTAGAGAATTCTTTATCTTTTTAACAAGACAATGTAGTACTGAAATTGTTGATTTTATTCCCGTCCATTTCCATGAGTAGCTAGGGATTCAAACAGTCACCTGTGACACGAACCCCGCATGCCACAGGAAGGTTAAATAAAACTGGAGGTCGCCTGGTATCCAGAATTCGCATAGTTCGACTGTTAACCTACAGCCATACATCCAAAACCTAAGCAGGGTCATCTCTTGCAGGATACAGTTCTTCACCACGCACAGATGGTCCTGGTTGTAGCATCCTCAAAACCTCCGCCAAGGCATCTTTGGTCTTTCAGCTACTCCCCTAGGACTGAGTGAAGGAAACTTCTCCCCAGTCCCTTGACCCCAACAATGCTTAAGTGGTACTGTAACCCTAATACCTTTAGAAACAAAAGAAACTGTTAGTCCTGAGAACCATTTATTTATTTATTTATTTTTTTTATCTTTTTACTTTTTCCCTATGTCTTTGCACTTGTGTTGGGCATTTTCTGTTTTTAATTATGACAAGTAACCGTGTATAACAAACACCAATCCTGAACTTTGCCAAGGAAAACCCACCTCGGCAGTTTAAACAGTGATAATCGAGGTTCCATCTCTACCGTCAATTATCATGCTGAAAGTGAGTGGATCAAAGTACAAACGGTGACTGCTCAGGACCTGAGGAAGGCAATATCTGATGTCAAGCAATTCAAGGGAGCAAGTGGGGGTTCGGATATTAAAAAAGTGGAGGAGAGGGGGAGCAGGAGTGGGCAAGGGAGCAGAAGAAGTGGATGGAGACGAGGAGTTTTGTTATGAATTTCCTGCCACTGGAGCTTGTTTTGTACACTAACACTATAAAATTATATCTTAATAAACCAAAACCACATATTGTGAATATTTTAGACACAAATTTAATGTAAAAACTAACTTATGAAAGTCTGAATTGAATTTTATCTCTGTTGCCTCAGGGAGAAAAACTAACATCACTTTGGTTGTTTAATTTAAAATATCATAGATTTGCTGAAAATCTGATTCTTTATCATACTAGACTTTAATACTATTTATTACTTCTGCATTAGCAAGAATCAGAGGTAAGAAAACCAACCATGGCTAAATTTTTAAAAATAAAATCTTTATGTAATTGTTGGTTAATAAATAACGCTAGATTCGAGAGGCAAGGTTTTTTATTAGTCATAAACTCTTCTCATTACAGTTCACTCATACTAAGTACAAGCACAATATGGCGGGGGAAAAACATACATGGGCATATGAACATATTTCTTAATAAATTTAGGATTACAATATTAACAGTAATAATTGACCCTCATACCTTCTTTTTCTTAATTTAACTGGAGGAATTCCCAATACCATAGTCTTTTGCTTATCTTTAAAATCTTCTGGTTAAAAATGTTTGTTAGTTGTTTATATTCCGGTAAAAATGGATACCTCCTATCGAATATTATAACACATTCCATAATGAAGGATCTTTTGGAAAAAAAAAACAAAAAAAAACTGACACTTTCTCCCAATAGTTTTAATTTCTGTGAGTTCCTTCTGCATATTTTTCTGCTATACATCTATTTAAAGAGCTTATGTTAAATTGCGTAGATATTATTTATGTTATAAAAAAGAAAACTATTATTCTTACCTTACAATCTAAAAACAAAATACCAGACAGTAATAAATATGCCTTGTTTCTTTTACTACAACTTGCTAACTTAAAAATTAAAAAGAGTAGACCTTAAGAAACACAAAAAGTTAATCAATATTAAGAACATATAAACAAAATTAAAAGTCAAAATAATACATTCACAGCCAGCACTAGCCAGACTTTCTATGTAAACTAACCTTGTAGGGATGCGACATCGATTTTTTGAAGGCGATGGTTTTTAAACATCGATGTTTTATGTTTGTGTTAATTTTTCAATTTTTTTTTTTTTTTTTGCGAAAGTAACTTAATAAAAAAAAATTTACTGTATAAACAGATTCCTATTAACAAAGTGGTGGGATGAGGAAGTACTTCCTACCTTCACGCTAACAACAAGATAAAGATTAATTAAAGGTCTGTTTTAACAACCACTTCTGATTATCTGTAACTGTGCAGAAAATGCCTAGTACAGGATTTGGGAGGGAAGAACATTACTATGCTTCCAACAGTCATTAGTGATTGTTTGAACTACGATATCGACAAAAACAAACATCGATAGTTAAGGTGCATAACCCTATATATCTGACTCAGCATTATCCCCTTCCATCATTATTGTATTTATATCCCCCCGTTACAGAGCTAAGAGGTCATTCAATTATTAGAGTTGTTACCTTGTTATTCGTAGTAGTAGTGTGTTTTTGTAACTTTGATAGCAATAATGTTTTTTAAAGTTCTTTCCGCGGTTAAGTTATTTATCTGGCGCCCGAACAGGGACCCTATCAGCCTCAAGCCAGTAAAGGTGACAAAATTTTCCTGAAGATCAAGAAAAAATCGAAGAAATATTCCAATAGATTTTAGATCAACTCAGTGAAGACAGCCTTGAACGGACACTCAGGAAAGGTCGAAGAAATTGTCATTTGAAAACAGGTCTTGGTGTAAACCACCTGAAGTTTGTGTTTCTACACTTCAATAGGGTGAAGAAAAACAGTTTCGATAGGACACCGCAGAACTCAAAATAAGATCTTGAGGTACATATTAATTTTTTAGTAATATTTTAATGTATGCCTAAGGATAACAGAAGTTAGAAGGGTTAGATTAGTTTGTAACATAAATGGTTAGATTAGATATAAGTGAAATCGCAGATCAATAAGTAATTTATTAATTCATAATAATTCAAGCAGTAGTTCTAATATATCCAACATTATAACTATATTGTATCCAACATTATGACTACTATAACATATTCTATGGTAAAAGAGGACTATGACCACATCCCCACGTACGATGGTAATCCAGAAGATCTCATATTTTTTGTAAAAACCGTTAAAGCTGTCTATGGTACAGTGTGTAGTGATAACAACACCTGTAAGCTTCAAAACCACGCCCGATTGCTTTCCAAGGTGACTTCCCGGTTAGTAGGCAACGCTAGGCACTGCTTATTAACAAATATTTTTACAAACGTATCAGAACTTCTAGACCATTTAGAAAATAATTTTAAAGATTCAAGGACTGTAGAACAACTAAAATTAGAACTATTAAACATCAAATCAGGACCAAGAGAACAACCTATTTTATTTATTGACAGAATAGCTCAGATTAGAGCTCTAATATTCTCCAGAATTACTCTGGACGATGATATTGTAAATAAAGGAACAGTAATGAAATTACAAGACCGCGAAATTAATTATCACATTAAGACTAATTTACATCCTCAACATTGTGATTTCTTAAATCACCTAAGATTTTCCGATATTGATGACATTCGGAATGCTATACAAAATGATGATGTTCTTTTATTTTATAACGACTATACGGACATCAAAATAATTTTAAATATAAAAATTATAAACCTTTTAAACAAAATTATAATTCCTATCCCAACTCTAGTTACAATTATAATCATAATCATAATTATAATCCTAGCTCTAACCATAATTATAATCCGAACGTTAATCACGATCCTAATATTTATCATAATACTAATTATAATCAAAATCCTAATTATAATTCAATTCCTACTTATAATCCCACCCCAATTCAACATCCCAAACCAAATCATTATTCTAATCACAATCGTGAAAAAGAGTCAAGTCTAAACAGACGATTTAATATTCAAGCCACTAATAATAATTTCCAAGGTTTTAACTGAGAGCAACAATGGCAGACGACTCCTTTCCCCACAGGCCCTTTTAATCCCGACTCAGCAAATACTGTGTCTATGAGAACCGTGAGGTCAAACAACTTGCCTGTGAACCATGTAACACAAGATCCTAACGAGGTGACTGACATCAGGCAACAACTAGAAGCATTGACTCAAAGGTTCGATAATTTTTTAGACGTATGCCAACCAGACCCATCCCCGAATATCCCTTAAATTTCACAGATTAATTACCACAATTTAAGGACTTTAAGGGACAGAGCTGGCTAATTGATACTGGTGCTTTAAAAAATTATACTAATCCACGTTCCTTACCCGAGGGAGCAGAAATAAAGTCGGAAGACTTTTTTTATTAAGACCCCTACAGGACGCGAAAAGGGTACTAGCACAGCATGTATTGACTTTGCTCCAAATTTAGGGATTGATAATAAATTTTTAGTTAAGTTCTATATTCTTCCATTTAGTGATAGTTTTGATATATTACTAGGATATGAAACAATGAAAAAGTTAGATGTTGATATACTTAGCAGAAAAGATGAAATTTTTTTGTTAGTTAAAAAACTTAAAATTAATAACGGTTCACTTGAACACGTAATGCACCACATAGAAACCTTTAGTAATAATAATAAAACAGTCAGCAACATGAAAAATTGGAGGGTTCCAGTCTCTGATGGAATTCAGAATTACTGGATGAAAAGGTTTCGGAGTTTGCACCAATTACTGGCCAATGGCTTCCAGGATGTATTAGATGGCAAGCAGGCTCCCCTAAAGGGTTTCTCAGATGGCGTAACTTATTTGCTCCCTAAGAAGGATGGGCCGAATTTACGATCCGAAGATTTCCGGCCAATAACTTGCTTGAATGGTATTTATAAAATTCTTACTTCTATCTTGGCAACGAAGATATACGACCACTTCGAATCTAATGACATGATACTCAGCGAACAACTAGGGTGCAAAAAAGGAGCTAGGGGTTGCAACGAGCTTTTAGTAATGGGTTCCTTATTTCTGCACAGGTGTCTAGAAGGCAGCGAAACCTTTCAATGGCGTGGATCGATAGGAAGGCTTTCGATTCTGTACCACATAGTTGGCTGCTCAACGTATTGGAAATATATAAGGTCCAAACTAAAGTAAGCAAACTACTCACAAATTTGATGCCAGGCTGGATGACTAAGCTGAAAATAGGTGTGATCCATGGTAATAACTAAATGAAAATTATGAGGGGTACATACCAGGGAGATTGCCTTAGCACATTGTGGTTTTGTATAGCGCTGTTCGGATACTGCGGAGGAACCAGGTGGGCTACAAACTCAATACCAAGGACGAGGCAACCACTGTCAGCCACAACTGGTACATGAATGATCTTAAGCTATATGCAAAAAAACAAACAACAATTACAAAGTATGAGTGAAATAGTGTCATCCTATACCCAAGATATAACCATGTCATTTGGACTTGATAAGTGCGCGGTGCTGCATGTGAACAACGAAAAGGTGGTCAATGCCCAGGACCTGCTGATAAATGAAGATGAATGCATCAGGGAACTAGAAGCCAAATAACAATAAAAATATTTAGGTATACAGCAGCACCTCAAAATATTTCGAAAGGATGTGAAACAAGAGCTAATATTAATGTTGAAAATGAGACTACGAAAAGTATTAAGACTCAACTTTTTGGAAAACATAAAATCAAGGCCATCAATACTTGGGTCATACCAGCGCTAAGTTACAGCTTTGAAATATTACAGTGGTCAAATACCAGCCTACAAGAAATAGATCGTCTTGTAAGAACGACACTCACGCAAGAGCGGGCCTATCATCCCATATCATCTAAATCCAGACTTCATTTATCCAGGGAAGAAGGAGGACGAGGACTCATAAATAATGAAGAAACGTGCCGCAAGCAAGAATTATCCCTGCGTCAATATTTCCATTCAAAAACCACTAGTGTGTATCAAGCAATCGTTACAATGGATAATGGTCTGACTGCACTGAACCTGAGCAGAGCGGATGAACCGAATATTGTTTCAGAAAAATAGCGACTGGTGGAATGGAAAAGTAAGTCTCTATGGGAGATTCTACAGCCAACTAAATGAAGCCTCCGAATGAAGATCAGTCGAATGGCTAAAAGCTGGAAGGCTATTGTCCGAGACAGAGGGGTTTGTGATTGTCATTCAAGATCAGGTTATTGCCACCAGATCTTATAGGAAGCATGTTCTGAAAGACACAACAGCACCGGATAAGAATAATGGAGATTATGCTCGGTGGCGCTGCAATGAATCCAACATATCACGGGTGGATGTGGATTGTTGACTGGTACTGAATATTTACAGAGGCACAACAATGTGGCCAAAATTTTGCATCAGGCACAAGCGATAAAGTACTACTTAATTGAAGATAAGAGCCCATACTACAAGTACCACCCAAATAGACTCCTCCAAAAAGGTCCTCTCAAGCTCTATTGGGATGAATCAATAATTACGGACCATACAGTACGCCATAATAAACCAGATATCCTCCTTATTGGTCTAAGAAAAAATAAAGCTGAACTTATTGATGTCGGAATCCCAAACGATAATAATATAAGCTCTACTGTGGTAGAAAAACTAAGGAAATGTCAGGAATTGGCAATTGAATTGAAGGAACTGTATCACTTGGAGGGAGTTACCACAAGTCCAATCATAATATCCACCAATGGCCTCGTACCAAAATCCACAGTGTCAGGCGTGAATGGTTTGGGAGTGCCTGTTGATGTACTGAGAGAGGCTCAACAGTCGGTTCTCTTAGACACAGCACGTATAGTACGAACGATTTTAATAACTAAAAAGAGAAAATAAATAAATAAACAAAGTATGAAGTTGATTGGACTTCTAGGTGCCCCACCTACTCAACCCGCAATAGCGAGAAAAACCAGATAATAATAATAATGACGAAAAAATTAAAAATTAAATTAGGCACGTGCACATCGCAGCCGATAATTTAAATAAATTAGTTAAACATTTAACTAAATATCCTGAGATGGTGAAGGATTAAAATAATCCACCTAAATCAACTAAACTATTAAAACATACCATAAAATTAAAAAATGATAAACCCATCTATAGCAGAAATTATAGATATCCACACCAAATTAAATATGACATATCAAATGAAATAGACAAACTACTAAAATCTAATATAATTCAGGAAAGTAAATCTGCCTATAATTCACCAATTTGGGTGCCACGAAAGAAAACCGATGCAAGCGGGAAAAAAAAAATTCTGAAGTTCATTGACTACCGAAAATTGAACCAGGAGACCATACCAGATAAGTTCTCACCTAATATTGAACATCTTCTTAATCAATTGAATAACACTCAGATCTTTTCCACTCTTAACTTAGCATCTGGTTTCCACCAAATTGAGATGGATGAAGAATCTATAGAAAAAACTGCTTTCTCAACTGAATCTTGTCATTACGAATTTCTCCGAATGCCATTCGGACTTTGTAATGCACCTCCAACCTTTCAGAGGGCTATGAACATGATGTTAAGCAATACTCCCAATTGTTTAGTCTATACGGATGATATAATTATTTTTCCTAAAAATATGGAGGATCATCTACAGCATTTAGAAATTGTTTTCCAAAAACTAAGCCAACATTCACTTACCATTCAACTAGATAAAACCGAGTTCCTAAAAATAGAACTCCCATTTTTAGGTTATATAGTATCTAAAGACGGTTTAAAAACCAATCCATCTAAAGTTGAAGCTATCGAAAAATTCCCTTTACCTTCAACACATAAAGGAATAAAACTATTTCTAGGTATGACGGGATATTACCGTAAATTCATTCATAATTATGCCCACCTAGCCAAACCTCTCACTCATTCCCTTCTCATTGATGAAAAAACAATCTGTCCATCATCTTACGAGGGAGCTTTTAATTTACTAAACAACACCTTCTGAACGCTCCTATACTTCAATTCCCTGATTGGGAACTCCCTTTCATTTTGACCGTTGATGCAAGTTCAGTAGCGCTTGGTGCAGTGTTATCACAAATCCCAGAAGGGAGGGACCATCCTATTGCTTTTGCATTCCGCACACTCTCTGATACAGAACATCACTACTCTACAATTGAAAAAGAGCTATTAGCAATAGTGTATGCATGTAATCATTTTAAACCGTATCTCTATGGGAACAAGTTTTTCATACATACAGACTATAAACTATTAATTTGGTTATTTACAATGAAAAACACCAATGCTCGGCTCATGAAATGGATATTTCAGCTTTCCGATTTCGAATTTGAAATAAAGCACATTGAAGGGAAAACTAATATTGCTGATGCATTATCTAGAAATCCACATGAGGTTAATGTCATTGAGGAATTAGATAGAATTTTAGAAGAAACATCTAATATGCCCTTGGCTTCATCAGACGACTAGAAGAATTTGTTGAGGAATTCGACAATATAGGAACTAGAGATCCTGCAGCTCATAACAACAGAGACAACAAATTAAACACCAGGAGTCTCGCGACAGTACATTCTCAAGAGTCATCCAACCAGCAGATTTGTGTTAACCTACTCCAGATGAACCATTTGAGGAACTTATGATTGATACCCCGCACTATGAACAAAAATATATTATCACCATTGTAGATACTTTTTCTAAACGTCTTTTTGCTCGAATATCTGATGCCTGCAATCCCATACAGGTCTCAGATGTAACTATACAATATTTAGAATTGTATCCCTCGCCTGACAGAATACAAATGGATAATGGTAGGAAATACAAAAATAACTTAATTGAAAATTTACTCAGCTCCCAGGAGATTGGACCCTACTATATCACCCCCAACCATCCCAACTTACTCGGACTTTTAAATAGGACACACTCGACACTTATAGAAATATTGAGAAATTTAAAAGAAACTGAACCAAATATAAAACTCAAAAAAACTTTATATCTCACGGTAATTGCATTTAACAATAGTTGAACCAAAAATTAAAATTAACTCCGAATGAACACAAAAATGTAAAGAAAATAAAGCTAATATAACCGAAAAATTAATAGAACAACATCACAATAATTTAAAATTAATACAGGAACAAATAAAAACTAGAATTGACACTGAAAAAGAAACAAGAACAGAGCTTCTCAACCAGTATAAGGATGTTAGTAACCCATATAACACTTACGCCAGGGTTAGAACTAGAAATAAGAATGAAAACCCTTTCAAACCTGTCTGTAAATTAAAAGATAGAAATAAGGAAATCCTAGTTCATTCTGACAAACTTCAAAGGAAACGTAAAAACTATAAAAATAAAGCAAAGCCTCAAACAATATTAACATTGCCTGTTTCAGATAATGAAGATGATGGGAATGATGATGTTTCTCCTATGGACGTTTCATATAATATCCACCTGTGAAATTACTGACTTGACTAACGCACCAGGTATAACGGCAATAAAAATGCCACCAGCCTACACAGTAGATAAATATCATACTTTTATTCATTACATAAATTTCACTCATTTAAACGAAGAACTAACTTAGCAGAACAAAATTTAAATTCTTTCAAAACTAATACATCTTTTGACACGGTTCACAGGCAATTGTAATTCGTTAAATCCAAAGTAGAATCACTTCTTAATAAACCTCCAAATAAACGACAGAAACGAGGTCTAATAAACGGTATTGGAACAGCAATTAAATGGGTCACTGGCATCATGGATGCATCTGACAAATAACACTATGATCAAATTATTACAAAATTAGAGCGAAATTCCTATCCTATTGAGCATAATATTGAATAAGAAATCCTATATAATAAAAAATTAATAGAAATCTTTCGGAACGATATATTAATACTTAATAAAAACAATGACCGAGCCTCTAAAATTATTAATACATTAGACATGGCTACAATAACTTCCCATTTGAAGGAACTTTAATCCATTATTAATTACATCACCTTGAGAACATTAGACATTGAAAACTGTCAAGAATTCTGTGAATTAGGAATATTGCACTCTAGCATGTTAACACAGACCGACAGTTTATATTTAATAAAACGAAATATATCCTTAATATCTATTGACTTAGAAATTTTATGGCAAATTAGCAAAACTAGATGTTCAATTAAAACTAATTTAATTCATTACTTCATAGCAATTCTTTTGAAAACCAAAATATATAGTACTATGTATCTTCTTCCAATTCCTGTATCACACAAAGACACTCTTGTAACAACATTAATTCCTAATAAACTTATATTATTAGATAAGAATACAACTCTTACAGGTAATTGTACATATATAAATACTTATTATTATTGTATAAATGTTAAGGAAATTAATGATAGTTGTATTCAAAACCTTCTTACAAATAACTTTAAACATTGTATAACATCTAGTATTAATGTAATTTCTTTCATTAAGTATATTGATTAAGTAGATTATTATCTTAGTTTTAATACAAGTTATATAACATTAGAAAATAAGGCCACACATCCTATTTTTTGACCATTAACAGCATTGATTAAATTAGAACAAAATAAAACATTGTTACAATGTCCTAAACCTAATACTATAGTTATTGATTCAAAAAGTTATTAAATTAGAAAATACTATTGGTAAACCTTTACCCTTAAATATGTCCTTTGATGTACTTGAATTACCACCTAACCCATCTGTTATGCTAGAAACTTTAGATTATATATCAATTGTAGAACATGATTATTATTTGTATATTTTCAGTATTTTTGTTTTCTATCTTTTTATGCATCATATCTATATTCTTACCCTAAACCATTGTAAATTTACCTAGAGATCTATGTCAACACCAAAAGTAGAAGACATTATACTCCCTCATATAAACAATCCTTGGACTTTACCTAATAAATAATGCTCTCTGGAGTTTCGCATCTTCAGGAGGGAGGAGTTAAGGTGCATAATCCGATATATCTGACTCAGCATTAACCTCTTCCACCATTATTGTATTTATATCCCCTGTTACCGAGCTAAGAGGTCATTCAGACATTAGAGTTGTTACCTTGTTATTCGTAGTAATAGTGTATAGTAGTAGTGCATTTTTGCAACTTTGATACCAATAAAGTTTTTTTTAAAGTTCTTTCCGCGGTTAAGTTCTTTATCTGGTGCCCGAACAGGGATTTTATCTTATGTTTTAAAATATCGTTCCTAACAAAACATTGCCAAAAATACATCATTTTTTGAACATTTATTTCAGTAACATAAGGTCTCTTCCAACGACTTCTGATTATCCAGAACTGCACAGAGCATGCGCAGTATTGGGTTTCGGAAGGAAAACACTTATTACGCATGATACCAACAGTCATTAGTGGTTGCTGGAACTAGGGAAGAGACATCGACTACAAAAACATCGATGTTTTAAAATATCAATGTTCAATATTAAAATATCGTTGCTTAGAAAATATTGGCAAAAATAGATCGATGTTTTTGAATATATCATTGCTTAAAAAACATTGCCAAAAATACATTGATTTTTTTAGCATCCATTTCAATAACATAGGTCTTTTCCATCGACTTCTGATTATCCAGAACTGCACTGAGCATCCACAGTATAGGGTTTGGGAGGGAAAAACACTTATTACGCATGGACATGGACAACCAAAAACATTGATGTTTTAAAATATCAAGGCTCAATATTAAAATATCGTTGTTTACAAAACATTACCAAAAATACATCGATGTTTTTGAACATCCATTTCGGTAACATAAGGTCTGTGCCAACGACTAAGCATGCTCCGGACAGTCAGAAGTTGTTGCTGGAACTAGGGATGCGACATCGAATACGGAAAATATCGATGTTTTAAAATATCAATGTTTAATATTAACATCAGAGACGGGCTCTGGCCGGGGACAGTACCACATCGGCTCCACGTTAGTGCTGGATCGTGAGTGGTTTACTACGCAGGTTCGTAGCGAAAATTGGCATAATTCGTGATTAAAAGGAAGACTGAACATCTCTAGAATTCTACGAAAACTAGACCAGCCATTACAGAGATTATTAAATGTGAAGGTAGCCTCATTCCATTGGGACCTGTTTGTTGTTATCAGTGGCTCAGCTCCTCCCCACTCCTGTCAGCTGGAAATCAAGGTCAGGCTATCTACTCCTCTGTCATCCGAGGAGCCCTACGTCTTTTTTTTTTCTTTTATGATGTTCGACATAAGTGTATATCACTTTCTTTTTTTAACGATTTGACGTCATATTACTTTTAGCCTATTTATTTTGACATATTTTAACCTATTTATTTATTTATAAAATCTTTTTATTATCTTAAACTGTATTGTAGGGAGTGATTGGGATAGAGATATTGCGATGTAAGTGCATGTATGCATGTCCTTTGGTTTTATTTATTTATTTATTTTTTGCTGCAATATTATTTATTTTAATATCTATGAAGTTTAACTGTTTAAATTTAGCAATTTATCTTAACACATATGAACTTTTATTATATTTAGTCAATTATTTCAACGATGCATGTGTTGGGTAATCTTGGATGGGAAAAAGAATAAATAAAAAGGAAAGAGGGAAAAGTTAGAAAGAGTAAAAACCAACGAAGATAAATACGAAATCAAAGAAAAAGATGGAAGTGGGTCAGACGGTATGGATTCTGAGGACTGAAGGGACAGCTCAAGGCAGTTGTTGTCTCTCTGATGTCTGTGGCTACTACGGCCGGTGGTGAAAAGGACTTCATAAAAGTAGAATGGCCAGTTGCAGACGGGGTAGTTTTAGGAAAGACTATCTCCATTGAAGATCTTCCTCGTCCACCGAAAGCCCAAGGCAGTATCACGGAGGCGGGCAGCGGACAAGACAAAAGCCCACGCCCTCAGGATAAGGTTTGTCCTATCAGTGGACTCTCTTTTAAGGGTGAAAGATGGCTCGGAAACCATATCGGAAAGAAGCATCCCAGGGAGGCTAATAACAACACACTGAGGGGAATAATTAGTAATGTAATAAAAATGGAGAGGGTGAAAGGTCTAAAATAAAGGAAGACATTGCTAAATGGTCTGCTACTTTCAAAAGCTTGCATGAGCAAAATACCATAAATACTGCGGATTTTGACGAGGCCGTAGGCAAGTTCCTAATATTCCTAAAGACGATCAATGCGGAACTTCCAGGCCCCCAGCACCCAGCCGTTAAATTCTACAAAATGAGGAAGAAAAATAAATCTAATATGGCGGACAAAGGTACCGGAAAAGTATCAAATCCGCAGAGGGCCAATAAAGCAGACCGGAGTCGTCGGCAAGAACAGTATCAATACGAGGTTGCACAATACAACTATCACAATAAAAGAAAAAAAAATAGTGCAAAATATCATGAATGCCGACGCTCTTAAGCAATGTCCCCTAAAGGTGGCTGAAATTGAGAGGCATTATGAGACCCTTTTTGAAAGCGAAAATCTCCGTAAGCCTCTACACGCTTACGAAGAACAGGCCCCGATGCCGAATTTGATTTCAGTAGAAACTGAATCAATACGGAGGGCCATAAAATCTACCTCTTTAGATACATTACCGGCGCCGGATGGTGTTTTAATCCGCACAATAAAATTCTTTAATATAGCCCATGTAATTTGAAAGATGCAAGAAGTAAGAAAAGTAATTGCGCGGTGGTATTTCTCGACGTTGTTGGTGCCTTTGACAATGTTGGCCATGATCCATATTGTGAGCTCAATGAAGGCAAGGGGTGTGTCGCCGGATCTTAGAGATGTGATTTTGGCTCTCCTTACAACAAACAACATCAAAATAAATGTAGGTGCCCACTTAACATGCCAAATCAGAGTAAAGCGTGGAGTACCTCAAGGCGGCCCCTTGTCGTTTTTGCTATTCAACCTGGCTATAGACCATCTATACCGCGACCTGTGTGAGCAAAGCTTCGTAAGTAAATATGGATATAAGCTCAATAGTGACCAAGGTTGTGTGGTCTTCACAGGGTTCGCGGATGACCAGGCGGTTTCAGCGTGCAACAGGGTTGCTGCGGAAGGAGTCATTGATAGCGTTCAGAGCACATTCAAAGAAATCGGTTTGGCATTGAATCCTCAAACGATGTGGGCATCGTCATAAATAAGGGAGAGCTGAAATCGACGAAGCTCTCCCTCGAGAACGAAGCTAGCATCCTTACAATGAAAGAAGGCGACACCATAAAATATTTATGATGCACATTCTCGGAAGAGCTACCGTTCAACGAGGATTCGGTGACGAAGTTGGATATGAATTTGAATAAGCTCGTCGCCTCGTGCTTGCTTAAGTCCGAGCAGAAGGTCAACATTGTCAACCAGTACGTGTTCCTGGGTCTTACATACCCTCTCCAAACTGCTCCCCTCACAAACCTACGTCCTGAAATCCTGGATGGCATCGACACAATGATTCGCAGAAGTGTTAAAGCCATTATAGGGCTCCCTGCGAACACCTCCGCGGCGATGTTGTATGCTCCGAGGAGGTACCGAGGTCTAGGCTTGATCCGCTGCCAATGGGAGGCTCCCCTACAACACTGGTCCATTGCTCAGCGACTGTCAAATGTACCCGATGCTCTGTTCCAGTCCACTTTTGATTGTTCAGCTGAGATCGCTGAATGTGCAGATAGATTGGGTGTTGATCAGGAGCATCGGAGTGTGAAAGCTCAACGACAGTCGCTACGTGAAAATGCGTTCGAGGAATGGGCTAACTGCAGGTGGCAGGGCATTGGAGTACGCCATTTCAAAGAGACCTCGAGAGCAAATAAGTTTATTTACGATAAACAAATACTTACGGGCTCTGAATGGTCCAATGCCCTGAAATTGAATATAAACTATGGACCCCTACAAATTTATTCATCTATTTATATTATGTATTTATATTATATATTTATATTTATTTGTATTATGTATCTCTATCGCTTTCCACCAGGAACTGAAAAAGTATGCGTTATATTTAATTCAAACACTAGACACCATCTGGATACCCTCGCCATGGTATGAGGTATGAATATCATAATTAATCATTGGAGTTCCTTTCCAACGGTATCGTGTTCACCAATTTACTATGCTATTATATATGAGGTGGCATGCAGGGATTATTAATTATAAAGTAAAGTCTTTGTTACATCTTTTATATTTACAATTTTATATACATTACCAAGAATAATATTATGAGAGAGCATTGTAGACTTCTTTCCTTATACTTTAATTATAAGATTATGAATTGAGAAGTACCAGTTGGGATCTTTGATATTTATACTGACTCTAAGTTATTAATTGTATCCTTGCCATTCAAATTACATCAGAAAAGGTCTTACTTGTTTCGGTACATCGGTCGGCTTGGCGGTTGTCGCGGAAGAGCGTCCATATTCGCCTCCCGGCTGCCGCTGCTGAATCCCCGGAGGTGTGCCTTCCTTCTCTCTCAAACTGTCTTCCTCTGTGTCCAACTCCCAGACTCCTCTTCTGTCCCAGACTCTCTCAGCCTGTCCTTCCGTCAGACTTCCTACAAGACTGTCGTCCTCTCTCAGACTGTCCTTCTGTCCCAGACTCTCACAGACTGTCCTTCCGTCCGACTTCCTACAAGACTCAGGCTGCATCCAAGACTGTCCTCCTGTCCCAGACTGTCTTCAACTCCCAGACACCCTCCGACTGTCCTTCTCTCTCAGAATTGTCTCCTTCTAATAATTCAATACTGTTTGTCCGATGTATTTGTAATTCCGGTTCTGCTTTTTAATTTTACTTAAGTGTTATCAGTTCTTTAATGCTATGACTTGGTAGTATTCCCGATAGGACACAGGCAACATATAAGAGCCTTTGATAAAATATTTCTTGTCTGGAAGGCTCTGCTGATTTTTATTCCATTTAGTCTTTGAAGTCTTTCTAGTTTTCTGAGGTTCATTATCTTTGTACTGTTCTAATCCCAGGTGGGTACAGCATAGGATGCGACATTAACATGTTTTGAAAACATAGAAGTTAATGTTGCATCCAATGATGTTCTGAAAATCGATTTATTGAAGCCAATGATTTTTTAACACTTATGGCTCAATTTCTCAATTGCATAAGTAACAATAAAAAAGAATTAACGGATTCCTATGAACAATGGTGGGAGAAGGAAGTACTTCCTACATTCACGCCAACAGTGGCACAAAGATAAATTAAAATGGTAACCCACAACCAATGTACCAATCAGAGCGCTTCTTCAACAAATGTTATCATTCCAGAACCTTCCATGAGGTTTTTTTTTTAATGCAATCCACGTCGAAGATGATGTTTGCCTAGTTATCTACAGGTGACCAACCTATTCTAACCATGGTTGGGAGTCAATTTGTCATGAGGGTTTAAAAATAGTTTAAACTAGAACGACTACTTAAGTTTCTGTGAACTTGATTTTTTCTCAACTATTAAGATGCCTCCTAAAAGTACCGTTTGGAAATATGTTTCCAAAAGAACGGTCAATCCATTGAAATTTTTCTCTTATAATTATAATTGTAAGAATTCAATGATTAAAGTATTTGTCAGTAATGGCGCTATGCGTCCGATCTGAAAGAGGTAAGTGAAAAAAGAAATCGACTTAAGAGGGAAAAGTTAATAATTTTCTGAAAGGAATATGGTCCGGGTGCGGTCAAAAAAACTCAAATAGTAGAAATATACTATTTTAATACTACTATTTGAGTTTTTTTGACCGCACCCGGACCATATTCCTTTCATCTTTACACACGGTCAATCAATAATCTTCCAGTTAATAAACTTCTGTTTTTACAAACTGTGAATAATAAATGTTGGGACATTTAATTACTATATGCTGCCATAATTACTATTTAAAATAAAGAAAAATAAGCATATTCAGTTGTGAACGTTTTGAATATCAATATTTTAAAACATCGATGTTTTTTTGTCGATCCCTAGTAGAGCATAAACAAGTTTCGGAACTATTGCACCTTTATATGTAATCCTCAAAACTTCCGCTTTTATTCCCCACGCCTGTCTTAAGGCAATCATTAATCCGTTTACAGTTAGTAGTGCTTTTTTTACTACTATGTAAACATAGACTTTCTAACTGAGTTTCATGTTGAAAGTTAACTCTAAAATCTGTCATGAAATCAGTTTGTGAATTCAGTAGTATATTAATGTGAGAGAATTTTCGTTTTCTATTTAATAGACCAATAAATAGTTTCATAATTTCAAAGTTCAATGTTGCTAATATACACATATATTACGAAAAAGGTATAAACATTAATACATAATATTTCCAATAAACTGCAATTACAATTTTAAAAAAAATAATTTCCAGGTGACGCTAAGTCATATATTTCCTAGAAAAGGAAGCAGGAGGAAAACCGTTTGGGAACCACTGATGTAGCTCATTCCCTCATGAATGTTAATCTGTGGATAGTTAGTTCTAGTAATTGTGTGAAGATCTAAATACCGATATTTTCAACAATATCGAATATCGAAAGGAATATGATTTAATCAATTTAAAATATCAAAAAATAATTTTTCTGCTTTTAATAAATTTTTCTTAGTCTTATTAAACCAAATATAGATATTTCTATGAAAATATATCGAAATATCGATATCGATATCGATATTATCAACAATGTTAAATACCGTAATGAGTATGAAATTTTCAAAATGAAGTATCGAAATACTTCTTACTAATACTACGAAATGCAGTTTTCTTAATTTTTTTTAAACGAAATATCAATATTTCTGTAAAAAAAAAACCGTGCCCGTGTAGGCCTCGGCGCTTCGCCCCGAGGCGACATATTTCCGTGACAACGTATACTCTATGCTAATATTACATAAATATAAATTAAAATCAATCCAATGTTATATATTTGAAATAATAAACCAGTTCACATATTGAATTCAGATATTTATTTTTGCTTGGTTATACAAAATATTTATACAGTTATACTTAATTCTAAGACTTTATTTCCAATATTCTATTCATAATCGGACGATGGTAGTTTAATTAATTCCAATGAATTTTATTATTATCACCATATTCTTAATTTCATGCATAATTTAAAGATCATCTCAGGCTTCCTTCCCCCACCACTACCTTCTCCGTTACGCTACACTTTTGCCTGCATGACTCTCAGCATCTATAATCCTCTTACCCCCACCACCTCACTCTTACCCATCCCCACCACTACCTTCTCCGTTACGGGACACTTTTGCCTGCATGACTCTCAGCATCTATAATCCTCTTACCCCCACTACTACACTACTAATTACCTCCCCCACAATCTACTTCCGTTACGGGACACTTTTGACGTGTTTCTAACATGGCATCCCGCAAAATGATTTATAAGACGTTGTCACGTCAAAAATAAAAGTTTATATAAGTAAAATGTTTAAATGGTTACTATAGTTATCCAATAATGTTTTGTATTAAATGTAAACAAAACAATCTAATTCCGTTACGGGACACTTTTCCCGCAAAATGATTTATAAGACGTTGTCACGTCAAAAAAATCAAAAATTCGTTGCCAATCATCTAAATCTATATCAACAATGTTAAATATCGAAATGAATATGACATAAAAATAAAATATCGAAATATCTTATTTTAACTTTTCATAACATATCGATATTTCTATAAAATAAAATACCGAAATATCGTTTCTAATCTTCGATACGGATATTACTTACAATTTACTATATCGTAAGGAACATGAATTAATCAATTTAAAATATCTAAGCTTTTTATAAAATGTTCTTAATCTTTTTAAATCAAATATCGATATTTCGATGAAAAAATATTGAAATATCGTTCCCCAACTTCGATATCGATATTATCAACAATGTTAAATATCGAAATGAATATGAAATCATAAAAATAAAATATCGAAATACCTTATTTTAGCTTTTTAAACCAAATTTCGATATTTCTATAAAATAAAATATCTAAATACCGTTTCTAATCTTCGATATCAATATCACTGATAATGTAAAATATCGAAATAAACATGAATTTATCAATTTAAAATATCGAAAAACTATTTTTAAGCTTTTGATAAAATTTTCTTAATCTGTTTAAACTAAATATCGATATTTCAATGAAAAAATATCGGAATAGTTTTTCTAATCTTCTACATCGATATTAATTACTATGTAAAATATCGAAAGGAATATGAAATTATCAAAATAATATTTCGAAATTCCTTATTTTAGCTTTTCATAAAATGTTATAGTTTTCTTTCCTAAAATATCGATATTTCTATAAAATAAAATATCGAAATACCGTTTCTAATCTTCGATATCGATATTAATTACTATGTAAAATATCGAAAGGAATATGAAATTATCAAAATAAAATTTCGAAATTCCTTATTTTAGCTTTTCATACATTTAAAATATCGAAAAACTATTTTAATGCTTTTTATAAAATTTTCTTAATCTTATTAAACCAAATATTGATATTTCTATTAAAAAAATATCCAAATATCGATATCGTTATTATCAACAAATAATGAAATGAATACGAATGTTTCAAAATAAAATATTGAAATACCTTGTTGATAATCTTCCATATTGATATTACTGAATATGTTTAATATCGAAATGGATATTAAATTATTGAAACCAAATATCGATATTTCACTTTAAATTTTTCTAGAATTTTTAAGCAAAATATCGATATTTCAATAAAATAATATTAGAATATTGTTTCAATTATCGATATAGACATTAATAACATTATCAAAGATCGAATGGATTTTAAATTACTGAAATATATATCGATTTTTTGATAACATAATATCGCAATATTAGAATGTTAGAAATTAATAATTATAAAAATGTCAAATATCGAAATCAATATGACATTATCAACAGTAAGTATCGAAATACTATTAGTAATATTCTCTTTTGCAAAATATTGATATTTGGATCAAATAATATCGGAATATCTTCGCCATAGTTTTTTTTTTTTAGAAACCGATATTCAGATATTATCGAAGGAAAATATCGATATTCCGATGATATCGGTTAATGGATATCGATATCAAAAGATCGGATATCGGAGACAAAATATCGATATTTCGATAATATCGATATCGATATCCATATCCCATCCCTTGTATAAACACAAACTGAAAACATCGATGTTTTAAAATATCAATGTTTGTCGGATTTAAGTGATCCGATTTTTGCCGTTGTTTGAATTTATATAAAGTCGGGGTCGGGGGTCTCATTTCCTGATGCACCCCCATGCCGCGAACACCGGAAGACCCCGAAGACTCTGCGACTGCAATGCCGCCCCAGCCTATGCACTATGCAAACCGGGAACTGGCCTACCCCTACCATCACGCCAGAGTCCAGGACACGCTGGCCAGAGACGGAGGTACGAAAACGTCTTTTCAGACACCTCGGCAAGAATACATGGTTTTCACCATATCGCCCACAGCACACCTAGACGAGGGAAGCGACTACGGTACGTCACCGCAGCGACGAAGACGTCACCAGATAAGCACATTGTTATTTATGCCATGAGACCGCCCAAACTTGTTTCTTTCTTATATTACTATAGATAATTAAATCAAATTAAAACCTAACACACTAATATCATCTGCCCCTTCAGGGATTAATACTTTTATAAATAGAAGGAAATACATGCATGTTTTTATGAGCATAAAGTGTCTCACAATTTTCAGCCCCCCTTTTCCTCACATTAATCTTAATCATAAAATTACACTCGGGACACCTGCAGTATAGCACGAGCAGGTCCCGATGTAAACAATGTTCAATATTCAAATATTGTTGCTTACAAAACATCGATGTTTTTAAACATCTATTTCAGTAACATAAGGTCTGTTCCAACGACTACAAATGCTCCATAGAGTCAGAAGTTGTTGCTGGAACTAGATATGCATCACTAGCAACATCGAATAGCAAAAACATCGGTGTTTTAAAATATCAATGATCAATATTAAAATATCGTTGCTTACAAAACATTGCCAAAAATATAGCTTTGTTCATGAACATCTATTTCAGTAAAATAAGGTCAGTTCTAAAGACTACGCATGCAGAAGTGGTTGCTGGAACTAGGGATGCGACATGCACAACCAAAAAAATTGATGTTTTAAAGTATCAATGCTCAATATTAAAATATCGTTACTTCCAAAACATTGCCAACAATACATCGATGTTTTTAAATATCAATGTTCAATATTCAAATATCGTTGCTTACAAAACATTGCCAAAAATATAGCGTTGTTCTTGAATATATTTTTCTGTAAAATAGAAGGTCAGTTCTAAATACTACGCATGCAGAAGTGGTTACTGGAACTAGAGATGTGACAACGAATACCAAAAACATCGGTGTTTTAAAATATCAATGCTCAATATCAAAATATCGTTGATTACAAAACATTGCCAACAATGCATCGATGTTTTAAAATATCAGTGTTCAATATTCAAATATCGTTGCTTACAAAACATTGCCAAAAATATAGCGTTGTTCATGAACATCTATTTCAGTAAA
Organism: Halyomorpha halys; assembly: GCF_000696795.3. Classification (NCBI taxonomy): domain Eukaryota; kingdom Metazoa; phylum Arthropoda; class Insecta; order Hemiptera; family Pentatomidae; genus Halyomorpha; species Halyomorpha halys. The sequence continues at coordinate 1,827,833 of NW_027104816.1, read as the reverse complement.
ATAAGCTCAGTTCTAAATACTACGCAAGCGGAAGTTGTTGTTGGAACTTGGGATGCGAAATGGACAACCTAAAACATTGATGTTTTAAAATATTAATGTTCAATATTAAAATATCGTTTCTTACAACACATTACAAAAAATATATGAAAGTTTTCAAACATCTATTTAAGTAATATAAGGTATGTTGCAACGACTACGCATGCTCCGGACAGTCAGAAGTGGTTTCTGGAACTAGGGATGCGACATGGACAAACAAAAAAATCGATGATTTAAAATATCAATGTTCAATATTCAAATATCGTTGCTTACAAAACATTGCCAAAAATACATCGATGTTTTAAAATATCAATTTTGAATATTCTAATATCGTTGCTTACAAAACATTGCCAAAAATATAGCGATGTTCTTGAATATCTTTTTCAGTAAAATAGAAGGTCAGTTCTAAAGACTACGCATGCAGAAGTGGTTGCTTGAACTAGGTATGCGACATGGACAACCAAAAAAATCGATGTTTTAAAATATCAATGCTCAATACTAAAATATCGTTGCTTACAAAACATTATTACAGAATGGCACTGGGCAAGGTCAAGCCTTTACAGCTAATGGTGGCTATCAGAGTAGGGGGTGCCCAGGCAACCACTCTGGAGGAAGCTGTGAAACTATATATAGATTATACATACCCTAGGGACGATCCCTCCCAGGATAGCGCAGAAGACAGCATAGTGAGACGCACGACGGTATACCCACCAGGTACCGACCTAAGGAAGGCTCCAGGACTCGATGGCATAGATGCTGCAATCCTCAAGAATAGTGCTCCTTATATTGAGGATGACATGTTGGAGATATTCAACGAGTGTTTATATAAGGTGTACTTTCCCAGCAAGTGGAAGGTTGCAGACTTCAGACTGCTCTACAAACGCTAAAGGTCTACCGACCTATATGCCTCCTCCTAGTAGCCAGCAATGTTCTGGAACACATGATCGTGAACAGCCTTAGACCAATCCTAACGACAACAAGCCACTCACGGCAATTTGGCTCGACCCGTGGCAGGGGAACAACGGATGCGTTGCTGAGAGAGCGTGGGGACATAGAAGGGAAGGCGGAGAAATATGTCTTATTGATACTGTTCGACATATCCTCCGCCTTCGATAGTGTTTGGTGGCCACGTGTACTTCAGCGATTGCAATAGCTCAACACCCCCAGTAACTTATACTCCCTGGTAGGTGGTTACATTAGTAATAGGAGCGTCAGGATTAGGCGTAACTTCTATGAAGTGGAGGAAAAAATTGAAAGAGGATGCCCACAGGGTTCGGTCTTTGGTCCGGTCCTGTGGAAACTAGTGTTTGACAAGTTGCCGGGGGAGCTAGAGAACAGTGGGTTCCTTACCACGGCCTAAATTGACGACCTGACAGTCATCGTAGCCGAAAAAAGCAGAGCCAGATTTAAGATGGAAGCAGAAAGGTGTGCCGGTCTCGTAGGAGAATGGTGTGAGAGGAGGTAATTGAGTATGGCCGCAGCTAAGACTCAGGCCATACTTATAAGAGGCTCCACTGATAGGGCTCACCCTATCACTCTGGACATACAGAGAGAGAAGGTGAGGCTGGGTGAGGAGGACATCCAAGGACAGAGGATTGGACTGGTTGAGGAAGTGACGTACCTCGGGGTGAGGATAAGAAGACGATTTGACGCCACTCCTCACCTGATATATTTAAAGGATGACTCTATCACTCAATGGATTGAGCAGGATAGGGGGTGCGTTCTGGGGAATCAGGTACCATACTACAATGGCCATTTATAAAGGCGTAGTCCTGGTTATTCTAAGATACGCATACCCTGCGTGGAGCCGGAATCTCACGCAGGATCAAAAGAGGAGACTGGCTCCATACAGATGTTGGCTCTGATAAGGGTCAAGAAGACGTACAGAACGGTGTCGCATGAGCCGGTGCAGGTGCCTCATGCCTCATGCCTCCTGGACCTCATTCTCAAGGAGGATTTCGTCAAGTACGATGTAAAGAGGCAGGGGTTAGTAGCGCTACCGGAGGGACTTCGAGAGAGGATTGGCGAGACCTCGAACCTATGGAAGAAGATGCTGCGGGAGGATTCTATTGAAGAATGGAATGGACGGTGGCAGGTGATCCAGAAGGGCGCTACTCTGAGGGTTATTCTGAGTTATTCTCCACCGTCCATTCAAGACTGGGAGTGGGGTGGGTCTTCCCAGATTATTGGGTCTCACAGATCCTAACAGGACATGGTTGGTTCCGGAGAAAGCTGCATCGACCCCCGGGATTGGGAAGAATATCGACCCCCGGTGCCCTACATGTGGAATCCCTGAAACTGCGGAGCATATAGTGTTGGTTTTCACCGCCATGAAAGGACACCGTGCTAGGTTGTTAAGGAAAACTGGAATATTCGTCCTCGCCGAGTCGGACTTCCCTCGTCTGACGGAGAAGGGGAATTATCCCTTCTTCAGGGAATTCATATACGGGTGGAAGGAGGTGGTCACCCCGACACACTTTACGTTAGGAAGGGCTCGACCATCCAGAATCGGCGTTCCACCAAGAAAAGAAGATGTAGGTGAAGAAGCAGGCGCAGAATGAAGATCAGAAGGGCGGGGCCAGGCTGCGTGGGGAGAAGGCACCTGAACGGATACAGTGGATAAGGTGTAGCCCATCTAAAAGGCGTCACCTAGGCTCCAATAAATAATAAAGATAATTATTGGTGGCAGTGGCATGCATTTACTTCTTGGTTGATTCCTGCTATAGAGCTTATGTGGATCTTGAAGACTATTTTTTGTGTTCTGCTCTCCCATCCTGATAACATCCCTTGCCTGGCTGAGTTGAATAAGCTATTCACTCATCCTGAGTGATAGTTGACTATTAACAAAATGAAGTTTCCACAGATAGCTGTAGTTCACTCATCAGTCTTTGTTCTCAATCAAATAATCCCTTTACACTTGTTCAGTCGGTACTCACTTTCTACTACATTTGTTTGCCACGAGATGGCTACATTTTAAGCAGCTATTGAATATGTTTGAGGGGGCTTCCTTAAACAGAGGTTATGATATGGTAGGAACGATATTGGATTTTGAGAGGAGGGTAAATTATGTTGGGAATCGACTATGAAAAGGTCTATTAAAGTGTCGGAAAACTGGTATGATGGGTGGGTTGGAAAGGCACGACAAATAGATGAAGGGAATATGCTAGTTCTACTAGGTAAGTTTTATCGGGAGTGTAAGAGAGGAGGTTCGTGTGAAAGTCAAAAGCAATAATGATATTGTTATATCCAGGAACAACGTGAGTAGGGAGGATTCAAAAGATTCATAGAATTTGACATGGGAAGGGCGATCGACAACGACGTATAGGAGAGCAGAGGAGGCTGGGAATATTTCTGTGAATAGTTAGACCTGTGCGACATTACTGTCACAAAATTAAAACTTTCGGGGCAGAAAATGGTATCATGAATGTATCTATCAAATAGTTAAACCATGATAGTGGCTTACACGTTTACCGCAATAACGGAAACTGCACAATACTACACTGTCAATACGTATACATGTTATAGTTAACGTGACAGTTTCTTCACTTACATCACTTATACTATTAGCGATCACGCTTGGCCCATTGTGACAGTACAATTATGACTATAACAATCATACAGTTATTGTTACAACTATTCCCCAAGAGCGGGTAAAGCGGCGGGTATATGTCAGCTAAAATAGGTATTTTCAAGGTGCTAAACCATTTTTTGGTCGAAAGAATGGCAGCACTGCTTGAAGTTCTATTGATATATTGAAACTAAATGATACCATTACATTCTTTTAGGGACACAGGCGTACTTCGGATTTCACTAAAAGATATTCATGAATTGAATCAGAAGAAGTTTTGGGTATCACAGTACACGCAAGCATGTTGTAGCATTCCATTATAAAAATTGATTTAATTAATTCATAAAAATAAATAATGATGCCACCTGTAATATTCAATTCGGTCCTGAAGTCATTAGCTGTGAAAGGACTGGCATCACCATCTTTTCAGAGTGTCTGTCTGCCCTTCAAGCCTTGGAGTCACCTACAGATTTTGAGTCCCTTTTGAATTTCATTAGAAAGACGAAAAGGTTCGATATAGAGGAATAAGATACATAAAGAGTCATTCCATTGGTTTGTCTTGGGGATGGCAAAAAGAATCAATAGGCCCACTTGCCGGAATTGTTCCCCCCACCATTACCAGTACCAGTACCAATATTCAATTCAGTACCATTGATTGGCGAATTGACACCTTAAACAAGTATTTAGGATTCTAACATTTATGATGTGACAAACCATATAGTACAGTTTTCTCTCTCACATGCTCAATATGTTTTTCTTCATCAAAAAATATGTTTTATATTGAACTAACAGAATACTGACGAGCTAAAGACTGCAACCTCAGCTGAATCATTGGGCTACAATAACAGAGTGGGGGATCTTCCGTGAATAGCCTCTGTGAAAACAGTTCTTAAATGAGCATTATGTTGTATTATAAATAAGATCAAATTGTTTAATGAAACCATAAAATTTTATTTAAAATTATTGTGTGGACAATATAAAATAATATGGATATATTATAATACCTAGCTAATGATGTATGCTTATATTTTAATATAATTATTTTCTTTTTTAATAGCGTTATACCAGTGAAATATGTTCTGGAATTTTTCAGCGCTGAAACATAAATAATCTAATTAATGCAGAAAGTATCGTTTGTACTGTGCTGGTCTTGCTCTTTGTTGTTTAAGAAAATAACATTGAGCACTGAAAGTACTTACCAACCTTCTGAACTGGTTATATGTCAATGGTCGTCTTGGTTTATTTGAATTTTGAGAATTAGACAGAAAGAATCAAAATAGTATCGGTAATGAATATTGCAATCGAATAGATAAATAAAATGGTAATAGGACCGACACTTTAAACATTCTTTTAAAGATTATGTTCCATGTTTTGAAATTCAAAATGTTTTCAATATTTTAATTTAAATTACTCCAACTTTTGATCTCAAAATTGTGAATGACCATGGAAGTTCTTGGTAGGTACAGTAATACATAAATATGATTTGGTGCATTTGTTGGTTATCTACCACATCTTTATAATAAAGTAATCCATTTTATGTTTACTGAAATGAATGAAATGTGAAATACTAGTTCACAACTGTCACCCCAACGGGAACAAGAAATGTTCTTACTTATAAAAATAAGGAAATGGTTGATCATAGTTGTAAATTATATCGCGATACAATCAAATGATGAATCAGCCCACACTCAACTGACAAGGATCTATTGGAGGCTTGGTAATCTCTTTTGAGCAAGTCAAAATTGACAACTGTTTGATTTAATATAATCAAAGCAGTAATGATAATTAGGTTATAACCCATAATAATAGAATATAGTGTATAGAAACGTGTGTACTGAAGTGGCACTTGTGTACTGTTACTGAATGGTCTATTTAAGAACTGACAGGTAACGGTATACATGTGTAACTTCAAATGGGAGGACCAAGTAATACAACATTTTCTATCATTATTTTGTGTGTTGTTATGTACATCACTTTTGCTGCATTAATTTTATCTTAACTGCAGAATTATGCACACTCAAAAGGGATGAATTAATCACCAACAGTTCCTTTTCAGTTCTGATTGAGCTTTCGTGCAAGTGAGCACTCACCCACCACCAGGTCGGAGTGACAGTTGTGAACTGTTGCCCTCCAACTGATTACTCTCATATTTTATTTGTGATTCCTTAGTGATTTTTATTTTCCTATTCTTCTGATCTACAAATGACTACATTATTTTCTGTGTCAATTCCAATTTTATCCATAAAATTGTTAATTTGGTTTTGAACTCTATCCTGTTCTTTACCTTAGACTACCCAAGGTATTACTTCACCGATGATAATTCATTAAAGTAATTAAGATAACATACAAGCTTTGATTCTTTCTTTCTTTACCAATTGTTTCTGATAAAAAATAAACCAATTACTGTTTAGAAAATGCCGGACATGCTGTTCTGTACAGCTATGGTCACTTTTTGGATTCCTTATTCTTAAATTTTTACCAAATTAGTCAGAATCTCTCAAATATTAATGTTCTTTCCAATTCAATAGGGGTTAAGGTGAGTATTGATTTAGTTGATTAATAATAATTCTTATTTAATATATGCTAAAATCTGGTGTGTTTTTTTCTACCTAGGTGATTCAAGAAGATCACTCCACTATGTATGAGTTAATCAATATTGATAATAAAATTCAAGGAAAATTGTTGATGGTATTTTCAGCAATTTGCAAAGAAATAGAACTTCTAAAAAAAGAATTGGAGACAAATGTTTTGTGTAAAATCTTGGAATATGGTGAAAATAGTGAGTTTAATTACCACCTTTGTATTATTGTATTGAATTGATCCTGATCTCATCATCTTATTACTTAAACTTACCTATATGTAAAATATATCAATAGCTTTTGACTAAAATACATGTTTCGATTTCCTCAGAACCCAAATAACCAAGTCTTACAATATGGTCTGTGCATGCGTGCGCCTGTGCGTGCAGTCCTGATCAAAAATCAAATTTTGTATGTAACTGAAATTAAATATTTAGAGAAGGTGTATGTCTGCAATCTTGTAGCAACTTTTTCGTTATTATTGACCAACCGGAAGTGCCATTTTAGATAATAGACTTTAAATTTTTTCATGAGAATGATGATTTTTCAAAAAATCTTTATCTGAAGTCCTGTCAATTTTGTTTATTTGTAATAATTAACCATCCCAAAGTTTTACATGTTATGAAAAACAGAAAAATATAAACTATGGAAGGATTTGATAACATACTTAAGAAGATAAGAGGAAAAATGTTTTTTTCAGGTTGAAAGCACATTTCCGGAAATAAAAGTAGTAGTATAGACTACTTATATATTATTGGAAACCCAAAGATTTTAGAAGAAATAATATTTAAAATTAAAAAATCGTCAAAAGTAGTGGAGATTGACAAAAAACACTAGTTTGATGGTAATGTGGTGGACACATGTGCCATTCTAACAACTGTTGTCATGTGAACATATCTATTAAAAAATTACTTTTTTTAATCTCACTTAAGCTATATTCGAGACTTTCAGTTGACAGGATTACTAACTCCATAAAATTATTTTAGTATTTTCAATATTGATTCTGTAACTATTTAGATATAAAAAGATGGTCAGGGTTGCGGTAAAAAAAGAACAAATAGTTTTAACTATTTAATATCCAACGTTTCGCCCTATTTCCCTGCAAAGTGGGGCGAAACGTTGGATATTATCGGACATGTATTTAATTTTAGATAGTAGAACAAAACTAACCAATTTCATAGAATCTTCTTTTGATAATTTTCTCAACAAGCTTACACTGACTGTTTGCAATCTTTCTGCAAACAAACACTAATTAAACGAAGGATTGGTTTTCTAACAGTTTTCAACTCAATTCTCATCCACCAAAGTGTGTTGTTTGGCGATCCAAACAAAGAGTCCCTTCTTCTTCTTGGGAGACTCTTCGATTTCTGCTTTTTCAAGATGTCTACTCCTGAGCTAGAAAAGAAATGATTAGGACCTCCTCATCCAGGAAACATCATTCTCCACCCGTGCCTAAGCAACGAATGAACAAAAACCAAGTTTTCATCCTTGGTGAATAAACTAAAGTAACTAAGCTCTATAGCTTTTTTTTTTTTTTTCCCTACGCCACAGGAAGTGGGCTATTACGCCATTTTCCTTCTCGCAGCCCAATACAATTTTATTCGTCCTCTTAGTTCG